>NC_087209.1:9382292-9409792 GCF_015104395.2 Macrobrachium nipponense | reverse complement strand
TATCATCATCATAACAGTTAATATAACAGTGGTAACTATGAGAGATAATGATGGTTAATGTTCAAGAAGATAGTTATCAATTTAACACGATTTACCGTTACGATCAACGAGTTGAAGACGATAGTTATTAATTCAACACGATTTACCATCAACGAGGTCAAGTATTTAAGTTACAACTAATTCTTGCAAAAGAAAAGGTACTGCACTTAGGATTACTACATTTCTAATTCCCTTAGTAATTTAGCTCAACATCACTCAAATAAAGTACACCAATAAATAACTGATTACGTTTCTAATTTCTTGAGTAATTTTGCTCAACATCGCTCAAAAAAGAGGACACCAATGAATCACACAAGATTACAAAAGCATCCCTTCCTCTGTGGAAGAATGAGAGAAAAAAAATAAAAAATAAAAATTCTCCACCAGACTTTCATCACTCATCATATCCGTCTCTCGAGAGGGTATTCCCCACTCGACACAGCTCGACACAGTTGAACATCGGAAGCACAAACAAACAGCCTGTTTGCTCTGAAGATGAAGAACCGACGTGCACGTCATCGTTCGTACATCTTGTCAGAAGCTTCTTTCGGGCCTGGGTTTCAAAAAGAAACTTCCTCGTGAAATAAATGAGTCGATTTGCACGTTGTTGAATTGCTGAATTCTTCGGATGGGTTATTTAGACTTCCGGTTTTTTTTTTGGATGAGGTTGCGAGGCTAGAGTCCTATTCTATCGTAGCTGTGACCCGGTACAGTCGACTAACTACATATAGGTCAAGTAATCCAATGTTTATGTCTTGAGCGCGTCGTAAGATTTAACGATACTTGTCTGAAGCATCTCAGCTCCTTTAAGAATCAAATGTAAGTAAAAGAGAAAAAGAGAGAGAGAGAGAGAGAGAGAGAGAGAGAGCGAGAGAGAGAGAGAGAGAGAGAGAAGTTTTTACTGTTCATTATGACGTTCCCCATTGCTAATCAGTTGGAAACTCAGGGAAAGGATGAAAGATCTCGTGAGCATCATCTTATACTGAAAGTTCGGAAATCGCGTACAGTTGATGTACAAGTGTTGGTCTTCTCCCCCCACCCCCCCACCCCCCCCTCCACCCCCTATCCTCTCCACCCCAACAACGCCATTTCAACGAAGAAAGAAACACAATTCATATATATATTATATATATATATATATATATTATATATACATATATATATCATATATATATATGTGAGTATATTATATATATATACTGTTCCTTTGTAACTAAATTGAAAAAAGCATTTCATATTCTTCCTTCATAACTAAAGCGAAAGTTATTTTGTTTCCCATCAAAAAAGGAGGAAAGAAACAATATCATATATATATATATATATATATATATCTATATATATATATATATATATATATTATATATAATATATGTATATATAACACTCTTCCTTTTGTAACTACACTGATGGCTATTTTGTTTCCCATTTGAAGACAAGAAGAAAAGGAATTGCTACCAAGATGCCTAAGATTCATTGGGTCCTTTCCTACGGACTCAAGGCAACATAGAATACGTTTGTTTTTAGGGGATGAGAAACGTTTGGGAGTTCAAGAACGTTTTTTTAGTTGTAATGTTTATGTTTCACTGATCAGATAAGTCAATTAACTGGCTTCACTGCTTATCACAAAAGCATAAAAACATTATAGCTACTAAAAACGTATGGAACTCCCAAACGTGTCTTTATTACTCCAAAAATATTTTCTTTTAGTTGTAATGTTTATGTTTATCTGATGAATAATCAGAGAAGTTAACTAAATGGCTTCGCTGTATATTATAAAATAACAAAAATCATTACAGCTACTAAAAACGTCTGTAACTCCCAAACGTTTCCTTAAAACCTACTTAAAAGAAAACGCGGAATACCCTCAGACGTTCTCAAAACAGTTTTCTGTGCTGTCTCTAGTCTGGAGGGTCTGAGAACCAATGAATCTTAAGCAACCTGTTAACAATTCTTCTTCTTCTTCTTAATGGGAAACAAAAGACCAAGAAACTTCCCCCCCGAGAAAGAAGTTTGAGATCTGCTGAATATTCGAGGGGGGAATTAATGGGGGGTGGGGTGGGGGTGGGGGGTAGGGGGGGGGGTTGGGGGGGTTGGGGTGGGGAGGAGCTTGAAGCTTCAGGCTGTTCACGAAGTAAGGTTTTTATTTTTTTTTTCAGAAGAACAGAAACTGTCTGATGGTCTTGGGCTGATTTTGATGTGATTGTGGTGTTAAACAAGGTCAATTGTGGCGTTAATTATTAAGAGATTCTTTGTTCTGTGTAGATATACCATTTTTATTCTAATAAAATCAGCTGTTTTCCGACTTACAAGTAATTAAGAAGACTGAACTGTTTTGATAACAATTTAAGATCAGTTACTTGTCCCTTTCAGAGCTACAAGTAAGTAAGTGAGGAAGACTGAACTATCTTTATAATAATTTAAGATCAGTTACTTGTCCCCTTCAGAGCTACAAGTTAAGTAAGTGAGGAAGACAACTCCTTTTTTTTATAACAATTTAAGATCAGTTACTTGTCCCCTTCAGAGCTACAAATAAGTAGAAGTGAGGAAGACTGAACTCTTTTTGATAATAATCTAAGATCAGTTACTTGTTCCTTCAGAGCTACAAGTTAAGTAAGTGAGGAAGACTGAACTCTTTTGATAATAATTTAAGATCAGTTACTTGTTCTCTTCAGGTCTTTCTCCCTTGTTATGACAAACCTTAAGTTCTATTATTTCAAATGGCAGCTGTTTTGCAAAACTGCATTAATCATTTGTTCTCTTTATGTATACCTTCCCCCGCCCCACCGCCTTGTTATGGCAACGTACGTTTTATTATTTCTAATATCAGTTGTTTTCAAAGCTATACAAATAATTGAGGAGGACTGAACTTTAAAGAAAATCAAAAGCATGGTCACTTGTTAGCCTCATGTATACTTTTCCTTATTCTTATGAAAAACTTACGTCGTATTATTTAAAAAAAAATAATCAGCTGTTTTCACAACGACAAGCAAGTGAGGACTGAAATTTGTTCGAATTATCAAAGATGAAAGACACTCTTCTTCTCCTTGAGTATATATTCCAGTTTCCTAAGTATAAATTTACGTGTGATTCGTCATGGTATCAGCAGTAAGAGAGGAGTACTTAACTTTCTTTATAATAATCAAAGATTAATAACTTGTTATACCTAGGTATGCCTTTCCCTATTTATATTACAAACTTACATCTTATTTCAAATATATCAGCTGCTTTCAGAACTAGACGTAAGCGAGGACACAACGAATTCCTTATTGAACTGTCTGCTGTACGCAATTTCATACTGGAAAGAGAGAAAGAGAGACTTTACAAGTCTGTATATGAAGTAAAGTTTGTTTAGGCCTTGAACGAACGGTGCTTAGGCTTACTGGAAATGTTTAATACTGGAAAAGTTTAGACGACTCAACCAGGGCGCCTGGAAGATTAAGTTAAGTATGTATACATAAGTTTCACCAGACCACTGAGCTTATTAACAGCTCTCCTAGGGCTGCTGGCTGGCCCGAAGGATGAGATATTTTTTACGTTGCTAGGAACCAATTGGTTACCTAGCAAACGGGACCTACAGCTTATTGTGGGATCCGAACCACATCGAGAAATGAATTTCTATTCAGCATAAATGTATTCTCTGGTTCCGCATTCGCAGAGCGGGGAATCGAACCCGGATCCTGAGATCGGTTGTGGGGCCTGGAAGAAGTAATTCAGACTCCTCTTCGGAACAGGGTATATTGAGGAATGGAACGGTGGGACCTATGAGGTGATTCAGCGTTGAAAGGGAAACTGAGAGTAGAAAGGTTTAGTTTAAAGGTGTAACAGGAGGAAAACTTTGTAGTTGCACTGTGAAACAAAGGGCTGAGGAAAGAAGAAGGATGAGACTATGAATGGAGAGAGAGAGAGAGAGAGAGAGAGAGAGAGAGAGAGAGAACGTCACCCCAACCTACAGGAAAGTAAGTCGTATTAATATACAAATAAGCAAACAACAAGCATTTAAGAGAGAGAGAGAGAGGAGAGAGAGAGAGAGAGAGAGAGAAATGTACAGCCACTGATATAAAACAAAAATATGGAAAAATATGCCCCTTCCCCAAAAAGGGGTGTACCTTCTCCCCCCGCCCCCCTCTATCTCTCCTATTTACCAAAAACCTTTCTCCCTCGATCCTTCTTCTTCTTCTTCTTCTTCTTCTTCTATCGAAGACCTCGTATATATATTAGGCAGCTCATCTGGGTTATCCGATGCCAGCTGACGTTGTAATAGATGACCCTATAAGGATGCAATGAGGAGGAGGAGGAGGAGGAGGAGGAGGAGGAGGAGGAGACTTCCCAGAGGTGACCATGTTCAACTTGAGTGATTGGATGGTTAAGAAGAAGTCTCTTAGCTATTGGTGAGCTGATCTTCTAAGGCCTGACGGGACATTTATAAACCCCACGGTGCTTTTTTGGTGCCTTTCGTGGGGTTTTGCCTGCGTGTCTGAATCCCCCTCGAAGTGTTGGCTATTGAGATGTGTCGCCCAAATGCCCATGTGCAGAGGGTTCACTTATTTCGGTGGGAAATGAGACGTCTTTCAAAGATCTTTTGAGGGATGTCAAAGATAGCAAGGAAACTGATGAAACGGGATGAAAAATATAAACAGTCTAACATTATTATCATTATTATTGGGAAAAGACTCTCTATCACGAGAGTTTATACAGTGTTCTAAAAGGCATCCACAATAATAAGAATGTTAAAAGTTCGTGTATAATTTAACCACTCTTCAAAAAAGCTTTTGAACCCTTCCCTGGGTTCATCTTCAGTCCAAAGATTTTTGGACTGAGGATGAACCCAGGGGATGCGACAGCTTTTATAGAGTATATATGAATTATACACAAACTTTTAACATTCTTATTATTGTGGACCCCTTAGAACATTATTATTATTATTATTATTATTATTATTATTATTATTATTATTTTTATTATTTTTTTTTTTTTTTTTTTTTTTTTTTTTTTTCTTTATTTTTTTTTTTTTTTTTTTTTTTTTTTTGTCTATCACAGTCCTCCAATTCGACTGGGTGGTATTTATAGTGTGGGGTTCCGGGTTGCATCTGCCTCCTTAGGAGTCCATCACTTTTCTTACTATGTGCGCCGTTTCTAGGATCACACTCTTCTGCATGCGGCCCGGAGCTACTTCAGCTCTAGTTTTTCTAGATTCCTTTTCAGGGATCTTGGGATCGGCCTAGTGCTCCTATGATTATGGGTACGATTTCCACTGGCATATCCCATATCCTTCTTATTTCTATTTTCAGATCTTGATACTTATCCATTTTTTCCCTCTCTTTCTCTTCTACTCTGGTGTCCCATGGTATTGCGACATCAATGAGTGATACTTTCTTCTTGACTTTGTCAATCAACGTCACGTCTGGTCTGTTTGCACGTATCACCCTATCCGTTCTGATACCATAGTCCCAGAGGATCTTTGCCTGATCGTTTTCTATCACTCCTTCAGGTTGGTGCTCGTACCACTTATTACTGCAAGGTAGCTGATGTTTCTTGCACAGGCTCCAGTGAGGGCTTTTGCCACTGAATCATGCCTCTTTTTGTACTGGTTCTGTGCAAGTGCCGGGCATTCACTTGCTATGTGGTTTATGGTTTCATTTTTCGTATTGCACTTCCTACATATGGGAGAGATGTTATTTCCGTCTATCGTTCTTTGAACATATCTGGTTCTTAGGGCCTGATCTTGTGCCGCTGTTATCATTCCTTCAGTTTCCTTCTTTAGCTCTCCCTCTGTAGCCATTGCCATGTGTCATCGCTGGCTAGTTCTTTAGTCTGTCTCATGTATTGTCCGTGCATTGGTTTGTTGTGCCAGTCCTCTGTTCTGTCTGTTATTCTCCTGTCTCTGTATATTTCTGGGCCTTCGTCTACTTTTATTAGTCCTTCTTCCCATGCACTCTTTAGCCACTCGTCTTCAATGGTTTTCAGATATTGCCCCAGTGCTCTGTTCTCGGTGTTGACGCAGTCCTCTATACTTAGTAGTCCTCTCCCTCCTTCCTTTCGTGTTACTGTATAGTCCTGTCCGTATTTGCTCTTGGGTGTAGTGCTTTGTGTATTGTATATGTTTTCCTGGTTTTTCTGATCTATGCTGCGGAGTTCTGCCTTTCGTCCCATTCCACTATTCCTGCGCTGTATCTGATTACTGGCACTGCCCATGTTTGTTATGGCTTTTATCATATTTCCGGCGTTGAGTTTTGACTTGAGTATCGCCTTGAGTCTCTGCATATATTCTTTCCTGATCGTGTCCTTTCATCTCTTGGTGTTTTTATATCCCTTCCTTCCATTACTCCCAGGTATTTGTATCCTGTCTCATCTATGTGTTTGATGTTGCTCCCATCTGGTAGCTTTATCCCTTCAGTTCTCGTTACTTTGCCTTTTTGTATGTTGACTAAGGCGCATTTTTCTATTCCAAACTCCATCCTGATGTCCCCAGCTACAAATCCTTACAGTCTGGATTAGGTTATCTATTTCCTTGATGCTCTTACCATACAGCTTGATGTCGTCCATGAACATCAGATGGTTGATTCTGCTGCCCCTTTGCCCCCTTTTCTTGAGTTGGTACCCGGCATCCATCTCTGTAGTACTTTTGTCATGGGAATCATGGCTACTATGAAGAGTAGTGGGACAGTGAGTCGCCCTGGAAGATCCCTCTCCTGATATTAACCTCTGTTAGTCTTATTCCAGAGCTTGTAAGTATTGTATTCCAGTTGCGCATTGTATGTTTTGAGGAAGCTGATGGTTTTTTCCTCTGCCCCATATATTTTCAGGCATTCTATTAGCCCTGTGTGTGGGTATCATGTCGAAGGCTTTCTATAGTCATCCATGCCCATGCTTAGGTTGGTTTTCCTTCTCCTACTGTTCTTCATTACCATTTTGTCTATCAGGAGCTGGTCTTTTGTGCCCTACACTTCCTTCTGCAGCCTTTCTGTTGGTGGGGGATGGTGTTTGTCTCCTTCTAGGTGATTGTATAGCCTTTCACTGATGATACCTGTTAGTAACTTCCACGTTATTATTATTATTATTATTATTATTATTATTATTATTATTATTATTATTATTATTATTATTATTCAGAGATGAACCTTATTCATATGGAAACAAAGCCTGCCTGCTGGGGCCACTGACTTGAAATTCAAGCTATTGTTATTATTAGTTATTATTAGTTACTTATTATTATTATTATTATTATTATTATTAGTTATTATATTATTCTTATTATTAGTTATTTATAGTATTATTGTATGCTGGAAGTAAAACCCTCTTATATGTTTAATTAAAAGTAATTGCTGCCTCAGCTGCATTAATAAAGTAAAACCTATATAATCATATGAAATTAATGCAGCTGAGACGGCAATTACTTTGAATAACATTTTATTTCATTATTATTATCATTATTATTATTTTTTATTATTATTATTATTATTAACTATTATTATTATTATTATTATTATTATTATTATTATTATTATTATTATTATTATTATTATTACTTATTATCATTCCATATTCATATGGAACAATGACTTGAAATTCAAGCTTCCAAAGAATATGGCTATAATTTGAAAAGAGTTTTCACAGAAGATAATAGGGAATACAGAAAGAAGAGATAAGTTACTGGAAAAGAAAATTTTATAAATTAATAGACTGGTACATAAATATTAAAAGACATATGAATAAACTATCAAAATAACAAGTAAAAGATCCAGTTTGGCCACAGAAATGGAATTGGGACTGCCTTGAGAGGAAATAGATATTCTTAAAGTTTTTCCCTTCGCTTTCATCGTCTCATTCCGGAAAGAGGAGAAAGAGAGAGAGAGAGAGAGAGAGAGTGAGAGAGAGAGAGTTGAGAGAGAGAGAGAGAGAGAGAGAGAGAGAGAGTTTGGATTAAAATTTCACTCCCTTTTTGCATCAGGACTGACGAAGGAGGGAAAAGGAGGTATCGTTCAATTCTTTGGTTCCTTATTCGAAGTTGGTCAGTGGATTAGGATGTTACCCGAAATGCTTTAGTAGATTCACATCAACCGTGCATTCGATGTCTCAGCTAGTCCCTTACGACGCTCTTGATTGGCTGTTGATAAGCAAATCACAGCCCTGCGATTGGCTTATTAACAGCCAATCAGGAGCTTCGTAAGGGACGGGCCTAGACTTCAGATGCACGGTTGATGTGAATCTACTATATCTAGCCCACGAGAACACACCCATATACATACATGTAAATAAATTCTTCTGTTAAAACACGATACGTCTCAAGCATAAAAGGCCCATTAAAACACTCTGGTTTAAAGCTAAGGACTACTATATTTCGGTGGACTGACTCCCCCCCGCCCCATAATCAAGGAGTGAATGTATTCACTAGTTGATAAGGGTGGAAATTAGTCCACCGAAATATAGTCCTTAGCTTAAAACCAGTGTTTTAATGGGCCTTTTATACTTGAGAGATACGTATATATACATGTGTATATAGAATATATGTGTATATATATAATTAACTATTATATATATACATTTATTTATATTGGATGAAAAGGAAATTTGTTTAAGCATCCGTCAAAAATTCACATACATTCGTCTGTAACTTAACAAATTCAGACAAATGCGTCTAGCAATAGTGCTAATTTGTTATTTTAGCGTTTTTTTTTTAAACGAGCAAACTTCTTTCCATACAAAACTCTTACACGAAACTCTCCTATGCAAACATGCAATAGCAGTTGCATTATTTTCCATTCGCCAGAACAACCCAGTCTGAATATTCAACGATATACTCTCGCGGAATTAAAACACCATCTTCGGAACTCCTGCCTCTGCTGAAACAATGAGAGGGGGAATTGAATTATCTTCTTCTTCTGAAGAGGAGGGGGCTGGGGAGGCTGCATCAACAAACACTCAAGCAATGAATCTCTCTCTCTCTCTCATACACACACAGTTTATATATATCTCTCTCCAAACCTCACATACCCCACATACATTTCCTGTCTGCATGTCTGTCTGTCTCTCTGTCTCTCAGTCTCTTATATATTGCCTCTCTTCTCTCTCTCTCTCTCTGTCATATATATATATATATATATATATATATATATATATATATATATATATATTATATATATAAGGTGCTAAAAAAGACGCCAAAATATAGAAAGTAAGTACTATATTTCAGAGACTGCTGCTGACTCTCTCTTCATATAGGTAAAGAATGAAAAAAGTTACAGAAAAAGGCGCGATATATATATATATATATATATATATATATAATATATATATATATATATATATATATATATATATATATATATATATATATATATATATATATATATATCTACACCCTACTCTCTCTCTCTCCGTGTCTGTCTTCGTAACGAACGGAATTGTTGTTGTTCCAGTACAAAGAGACAAACCGTCCATGATTGCAAATGAGCTCTGCTATTCACGCTCTGCATTGCCTTATTTTTATAATTAGACTAAGAGACTTCCAAAAAGCTGATCGCATCAAAAGAAATAACATAAATTTATTTACTGCTTTACGTAGAATGTAAATATATGAGAAAAATTTAATCCATATTCTCTTTTCATACTATCAACTGATGGGAATCTGCATGATATTATTTATTGGTTTGGTACAGACGTCCTTAAAAATACTGCCCGACTTTCACCAGTTTTTGCAATCACTTTGTGAGGAAAAGCAGCTAAACCTATTCCCTGTTTACTTTGAATCACTTGTTCATACTATCAACGTGATGAGAATCTTTATAATCATATTTATAGGCTTGGTACAAATGTCCCAAAAAATACTGGCTTGGCCTTCACCAGTTTCTGCAATCGCTTTGTGAGAAAAAGCAGCTAAACATCTTCCTTGTTTACTTTGAATCAATTGTTCTTACTATCACCTTGATGAGAATCTGTATAATTATATTTATAGGCTTGGTACAAACATCCTAAAAATACTCGCTGGCATTCACCAGTTTGTGAGAAAAATGTCTAAACTTTTCCATGTTCTTTTGCCAGACGTTCAGTGACTTGTAAGCAGTTATTTACTTGCTGACATCAACGTCTTGATTGCATGGAGGAGGGTATGTAAAAGTTTTAAGGTAAAAAGATGCTAAAAGACAGTCTATTTTTGCCAACACAAGACTTCTCACAGCTTTTACGTAAACCAGTTACAGGCTCATTCTCTCTCTCTCTTTCTCTTCTTAGTATTTAGGAGTTTCCTCTTTGAGGGAGTGACTCATGAGTGATAGAGACACTACAGTCACTGCCAAATTCATACTTGAGGCGTTTAATCGTGGAGGGCCCCTGTGAAAATGACTGTCAAAACTGTCATCACATTTCCTATGTCTTCTTGAGATTACCACAAAACTGCTCCTGCTGTATTTATGCAATTTAAAATTAACTGAGATGCATTAGGATTTCCCAGTCTCAATGCTTCTGATATAATCCATAACAGGGAACACTGATCTTTTAACTAATTATTATTATTATTATTATTATTATTATTATTATTATTATTATTATTATTATTATTATTATTATTATTATTATTATTATTATTATTATTATTATTATTATTATTATTATTATTATTATTATTATTATTATTATTATTATTATATAGGAGGTTGTTGGTGTGCGCTGGGGCTGCTGTCTCCCCGACCCTCCTGATCCACTACCTACCTCGCCCCCAACCTGAGCCAGATAAACAGGCTTGCAGTAGGAGGATGGATGTCTCCCCTACCCACCCGTTCCCCTACCAACACCACCCACACCTAGGGTGGACAAAGCGGTTTGCATGGGTGGGTGAGTGCGTCATGTCTCCCTTACTGCCACTCAGGGGAGGACAAACGAGATCAGATCCTCTTACATTTAATTATTATTATTATTATTATTATTATTATTATTATTATTATTATTATTATTATTATTATTATTATTATTATTATTATTATTATTATTACTCTGACGATGAACCCTATTCATATGGAACAAGCCCACACACTGGGTCATTGAAGGAGAAGTAACAAGAACAAGAAACAGCAGAACTTTTCCCTTGTCTTGTCACAAACTCCCATCCAGGAGAACCAGGGAGACAAATTTTCTGCTCAGTGTCATTTCGATGATGACAAATAATGGAGAGAGAGAGAGAGAGAGAGAGAGAGAGAGAGAGAGAGAGAGAGAGAGTAGTTACGTGGGTCCAATTTCTGCTCTGACGGTCGTTACCTCGTCAATCAGATGCTCCTCCAATTACGGGTCATCTCACGTAGGCAAGATGATAGTGATGCTACTTGCTACAGCATCCAATCCTTGCCTAACCGCCCAGATGTTTTTTTTTCTTACTTTATTTAATTTTCTTTTTTTAGTTTCTTTATTACTTTTGTTTTGGTGTTCGGGAGTTCTTCACCTTGCAAGCTAGACGTGTGTACATTCTCTCTCTCTCTCTCTCTCTCTCTCTCTCTCTCTCTCTCTCTCAAGTGATATTTCTACCAAGTATGTTTACTAATCGTATTTTTTTAGGAGCCGGTGATTTTTTATGATAGAACCCACTGATTTATTCTCTCTCTCTCTCTCTCTCTCTCTCTCTCTCTCTCTCTCTCTCTCTCTCTCTCTGCCTAGAGACTGAGATGGGAAATTATTGTTCAAAACAATATTTCTCTAGCAAAAAATGAAAGTTAATTACCTAGCATCTAAAATCTGACACACTTGCTATCTTAGAAAAAAGTAATATATATATACGATATATATATATATTTATATATATATACATATACATATATATATATATATATAATATATATATATATATATATATATATATATATTATATATATATATAACACGGGGGGAAGAACCCCCAGTATTCATAAGGTAAGCGTGGACACAAAACGGAAGGCAGACCCCATTACTCCATTACACACACAACCTATCTCTCTCTCTCTCTCTCTCTCTCCAACTCTTTCTCTCCATTCTAACAGGTAATGAAAATGAGAGAGTTGCATCATAACATAACGTTTATTTACAAGAATAAATGAATCAATTAACCAAGTAATCCAGTCTTACAGACTAACTCAAAAAACGGTACGTTGTCAAGTCACCAAAGCAAGTCCACACCCCACTGGGAACTCTGTCCCTGGCATTTCCAGATCCGTCCATTCCCAACCGGAATATCACTCACTGTTTAAAAAAACACTTTGGCACCCGCCATCGTGGCTTTGCCTCCTCCCGCGGAATCTCTGTGCAAGTCTTCCATAGACTTGGCTAGTGATACATTATGAATAGAAGAGGCCGCACACGCCACACACCCCGAATGCACACTTCGACAACGCCTCATTATTACTGGCTACAACCAGTTCCCAAAGGGCACTTGAGAAGAGTTCATAAACTGTCGTACATTGACTTCCTGAATTAAGCACTTTTATCTCACGCCATCCCCTAGAATCTCATTGATCAGCTACTCTCAGGTCGTCACCTCTGCACTGTTCTCCACATTCCATAGGTCACAGAGAACGCATATTATTAATCAAAATCCCTAGGCCTTACAGATTGCTCGGCCACCTATATGCTAGCCCCCGCCTAGCAAAATTGCTTATATAATACAAAACACTGGCCGGCTTAAAATAAAATAAGTAAAACTGCACGTCTCTGGCATTATAAAATAAAGTCTTATCACGCTTTATCTCCCAAAAACACAAGACGCATTTTCTCTCATATTTTCTGCATTAGGATTCTTGAATATCCCTCTTCGCTTGTCTGCAAGTAGCTGAACAGACAGCAACAGGCTATAGCAGGCTGTAGCAACTGTAGGAAGACGGAATGCCTCCCTCATCGTAGAAGACTCTCACGGCTTCTTGTAGATCCCCAAAAAACACGCTGTAGAATTCTCTCGATCACCCATCATGGAAATACTTGTAATCACCCTGGACAACATGGCAGCAACCTCTCTTCACGGCTGGTGGACGTCTTGCTGGTGTCGGGGAACGACTTTTGGCGTGTGTTAGTATGTCAGTCAGGTCTTTGGTCAATCTAAGAAAATTAACCCAAACATACTACTTCTATCAAACAATGATCTCAAAAGGGCAGAAATACTAACTGAACGTCTCCCAATTAACTCCCTTAAATATGACTACTAAAATGATAAGTCATTATCACAACTCTCTAAGAAAAAAAAAACGTCAAGTTCTCCAACTCAATTCTCCAAACTCGCACATCAGCACACAAACAACTCAGAAATCACAGCAACTCCACGGAATTCTGCACTCACACTTCGAACTCGAATGTGCTCACAAGAGAGAAAAAAAAAGAAGACAAAATCGTAATAAGCCAAGAAAAAAAAAAAAAAAGAAAGTATCTCGTAACATACCCAGACCCAAAAAAATATTCTCTCAAGTTCTGACATTCAAACAACCCCCACAAAAATCAGTAAAAATCTCCAACTTTTAACAGCAAAAACCCCTTTACTGCTCAATAATTAATCACAATGAGACTTAATGTCAAACTCCCTTTTACGTAAACACGTAACACCCCAGAAAAATTACATCTCCCGGTAAAATCAAATCTCCCGTCCAAAAAAGAAATGCTACTTAAGCTCAATCCCCAAATTATATCTTTCATAGAAAAAGAAAAAAGGAGAAATAATAAAAAATAATAATCACAAGTAGATTTCCCCAATCACAAAATACATAATAACATGTATAATATGCAATAACTCCCACGTTTTTCTCAAGAATGCTCCATGTAAAGCCCCGGAATTTGCCAGAAAGCAAAACTCTCACACATGCGTTCGTTGAAATGCTATAGCCAACATTTCCATATTGCAAAAATTCTGATCTATCACCATCAGAGGAAAAGAATCAGCACACGCTCATCACATCGCTTGTCAGCAGAAAAATCGTCTGTGGACGTATGCTCTAACAACAGCACAAAAATTTTCTAGTCAGACACATAAGTTTGGAAAACTCATGATTCTCTAGAAAAAAAAAGGTCTAACTGACACATTTCACAGAATTAACTCCAGGATATGACTAATGTGCACAAAGACTGTCTCGAAGACTTATTCTCTCAACATGACTTTTCCCCCAAATTATATTTCTCCAAGAATAACACACTGTGAACATAAAAAAATGCACACACATCCACCAAATAACTCGTAATGCAGTAATGCACTTCTCTCTAAATAGTTACGAAATCAAAAAAGAGAACCACAGAAATCTTCTCTTGGCTCAAAAAAACTCCATAACCACAAAAAGAGGGTCACCAGCCAAAGATTAATTCTAACTCCATTATGAGACATCATATTAATAATAACACCACTCCGTTTATATATTTTCCTCCATTTGGTTAATAAACCAACCCCCTATATTATTCTCTTATTTCTCAATAGCCACATGTCAGTAAAAAAAAACACACTCCAGAAATAGAGAATAATCACCTCTATTTCGGCCAATACAAAAATATTACCTCTATTTCCCCAATAACTCCATGTGGAACAAAACAAGGCTCCAAAAAATATATCTCCAAAAAAGGAATATCAAAAAATGAAATCCTACCTCCAAAAAAATGTGCACTCAAGGCAACTAACTCACATACTCACAAATATTGCCTCATAATCTCCAAATATGTGACTCCATTTGCAACAAAGATGGCTTCAAAATAATTGAACTACATATAGCTCATATCACATTGGCAAATATCAAAAATGGCCAAAAATATATCTCCCATAATATATATCTCAAAATATAACTCCAAAATAATATATCTCAATTATATCTCAATTATAACTCCAATTCTCCAGAGAATAACTCAATGTTATAGTAAAAAAAACTATAAAAACTCACTCCATTTAGCATAACTGCTAAAAAGGGCAAAAACTCGGCAAATAAAACTGTCTAGAAAATTCTAGAAAAAATCACCAATGTGCCACAAGTCATTGTAACAGAACTCCAAATTCACAGTGTTTTAGCCAAGACTTCTCCATATGCACTACGACATAAGCCACTAGAAAACTTAACCAAGTTTCCTATCTCTCACAAAGTTGTCACAAATACGACTAATGTATTGTGCAAGAAAACTCACAATTTCTGGAACACAAATATCCAGAGAAGAAATGTAGTGCCATTACGTATGCATTCAAAAACAAAAGTGCAAAAATTCTCCCATATATTTCTATAGCATCAAATAGCTAAAACACGAACACGTTCCCGAACAATGACTCTAAGTCATGAACTGAGACATTAAAAAATATCCACAACCACTGGAGAGAAAAATAATTCAAATTCACCCTTGATAAAAAAAACTTGTGTCGCGATGGCTAATTTCCAAAAAAGGAGAAAAGGAAATCAACGGCATTATCAA
The DNA here is from genome assembly GCF_015104395.2 of Macrobrachium nipponense. Lineage (NCBI taxonomy): Eukaryota > Metazoa > Arthropoda > Malacostraca > Decapoda > Palaemonidae > Macrobrachium > Macrobrachium nipponense. Next base: position 9,394,378 of record NC_087209.1, on the reverse strand, counting down.
CTACCTCCCGTAACTCACTAGATGTCAAGCAATTATCTGCTGAACTCATAAAAAAAGGAAAAAAAACTAAAATAATGTGTTGTTAGTTCCTCCCAAATTCAAAAAAAGATTTCACCTCCCTTGACAGCATTAAAACGCCCACGTATTAGTATAAAAAAAATCAGTATCAGAAATATCATCATCACAAAATCACCAAAAAAAAATTGCTATCATCAAAATCATCAGTATCAGTACAAAAAATATCACCAATGTTAATGCTTGTCCATTCTCCAAAAATTCAGCACAAAATTCAGCAAAGGTTCAGCAAGATTCCACACAATTCACCAAGATTCAGTCAGATTCATCAAGATTCAGCAAAACTCATCCCCGTGAATGACTGAAATATTCTCCAAAGTTACAAAAACTCAACAATTAACTAAGACAAGACTTCTCCCATTAATTCATTGTAATAATTCTCCTTGAATAATTATCTGTAATAATTATCAACTAATCTCCCATGAAATATCTCAAAACTCTCGTAAAACAATTCTCCCGTAATGATAATTATACCTAGGCAAACCTCCCGTGATACATCTCAAGTATAACAATTATTAATAATAACAATAATAATAACTCTCCAAAGCAATAATTCTCTTGCAAAAATCTCAAGTAAGTGTGAAATTCAAAATAGCATACAACAGTAATGCTGAATCTTACGGTATACCACCATTTCCACATGCAACCCCATGACATAACACCATTGCCACACAACACAGATACAACACCAATCATCGGCATTTCAAAGTAATTTCTCCAACACAATAAAAAAATAATCTGTGTATCCCCCTTATATTTGTGTCTTTCAAGGCACAACGAAACATATAACACATCCCGTGCATGTTAACTACTTTTCCCCTCATTCACGGAAAAGAAAAATCTCTTTTCTAAAAAAAAGACTCCACGGGCATTTCACTTCATCAACTAATCAATCAGCTGATATCTTAGCATTCAATGTCAAGGCCAAATCCATCCCCAACACTAAGAAAAAAAAAGGAAAAGGGGGAGTTCACCCACACTGAGAAAAAAAAAATTTCTCTTCGTGAGAACAACCCCTCAGTCGAGCGGCAGAACAGCCCGTGGCATATCAGCAGTATCCCCCATCTCCCCTTGAACAGTGTCTGAGGACCCCTTCCCAAGGTATACACTAGTACCCATCCCTGCACTATCTCTCGAGGGAGGCCAATGGTACCCATGCAACTACCCCCCCGAGGGATGCCAGTATACCCTCGCAATGCAAGGCGCCTCTCTGCAGAAATGTGCTGAGCCCGTAAAATTGTGGCTGCTCTGTGTCACTAAGCCAAATATGATTATCCAAGCACAGTTCACATGCATAGAAAAATACACCTTAATACATTCTTATGTGTTTAAAACAAAGACAAATACGTCTATTATAAACACGTGCAAATAAAAAAAACACGTCACTATGTGGAAAGAAAAAATTGTTTTGACCTCTTGAACCAATCCCATAACCCTGAAATATTCAAACAAAAACCCACTCCTTCAAAACAATAGTTTAACACTCACCACTCCATAATGGGAACAAAAGGAACTCGAAATTCTTCGTAAAATACGTAAATCTCGTCGGCACAATACAAACGCGATTGGTGAGATGACCCCTAGCAACCGTCACTCATGAACTAGACTGAGTTGCTTGTCTCGACGACTCCCTGCCCCGAAGAATCTCGGAACGGGCAAATTTGATGACCCTAATAGAAATTCTTTCCTCATCCCCCCACATCCCACGGACGGACTATTTTCTCTACTCCTTTTATTTTCTAACTGGCCACCCTCTCTTACATTGGTGTTCCTAGGCATAGAAAAGAAAAAAAAACCTTTTATATCCCCTCTTAACCGCTGACACCACTATAACATGGGGGGAAGAACCCCCAGTATTCATAAGGTAAGCGTGGACACGAAACGGAAGGCAGACCCCATTACTCCATTACACACACCACCATCTCTCTCTCTCTCTCTCTCTCCAACTCTTTCTCTCCATTCTAACAGGTAATGAAAATGAGAGAGTTGCATCATAACATAACGTTTATTTACAAGAATAAATGAATCAATTAACCAAGTAATCCAGTCTTACAGACTAACTCAAAAAACAGGTACATTGTCAGTCACCAAAGCAAGTCCACACCCCACGGGAACTCTGTCCCCCGGCATTTCCAGATCCGTCCATTCCCAACCGGAATATCACTCACTGTTTAAAAAAACACTTTGGCACCCGCCATTGTGGCTTTGCCTTCCTCCCGCGAATCTCTGTGCAAGTCTTCCCATAGACTTGGCTAGTGATACATTATGAACAGAAGAGGCGCACACGCACACACGAATGCACACTTCGACAACGCCTCATATTACTGGCTACAACCAGTTTCCCAAAGGCATTTGAGAAGAGTTCATAAACTGTCATACATTGACTTCCTGAATTAAGCACTTTTATCTCACGCCATCCCCTAGAATCTCATTGATCAGCTACTCTCAGGTCGTCACCTCTGCACTGTTCTCCACATTCCATAGGTCACAGAGAACGCATATTATTAATCAAAATCCCTAGGCCTTACATATATATATATATATATATATATATATTTATATATATATATATATATATATATATATATATATATAAAGGTTTTTGCCACGAAGGAAAAAATGAAAAAGCGAGATAGTCGAGTACTTTCAGTCCTGTTCGGACCCTTTACTGAAGGCAAACTGATTTTATAGAGAACAACATAGTCAGAAGAAGTCTTAATATCCAAACTGACACTACAAGATTAGCAATAAGGGCGATTTTCACTCTACAGAAAGGAGGAGCCACCTGAGGGTAGCCACACCTTGAAGGATACACGCAGTAAACAAGTGATTCTTCCAGAAAAAACAGTACATTTTGAAAAAAACGGTAGCATATACAATTTAATATCATGAATTTTATAACAAATTTTCCACCCAAAAAATATTATAATGAAAAGACGAAAGAAAATATAAATATATATATATATGGAGCAAGAGAAAGAGGAGAGAGATATCGAACCAGAGAGAGAGAGAGAGAGAGAGAGAGAGAGAGAGAGAGATGAGAGAGAGAGGAAATAATAACTATATATCAGTGTGGGACTAATTTATTAGTTGTTCATTATTTTATGGTCTTCATAAACATCTTACAAATATATGGGTACAAATGGTACATTCCCAGACTAAAGATTTGGAGGTTGTTTTTATCAGTGATTTGTATAATTGCCGATTCCAGTAAATTTCTTGAAACATAATCATTAGATCTAGCAATTACCGAGGTATCACCCCAATTAATACAATGAGATTTTTCACTCAGATGAATAAACAGTGTATTTGAAGTCTGGGCTGTTCTAACTGAATATATATGCTGCTTAATACGTACACATAAATTTTTCTTTTACTTGACGACAACGTAAAACGATGGGCAATCCTTACAAGGAATTTTGTAAATGATGTTGTTATTTGTTACGGACTATTCTTAATTAGCATATCTTTAATGGTATTGTTTATAAGAGAACACTACATTAACATTAAACGATTTAAATATTGATTTTATGGTTTCAAAACCACGAAAGTAAGGTAAGCTAAGTACATTTTTAAGCATTTCTTTTTCATTAATAGCAACACTATAAAACTTTTTGTGAGATTTTTGATAACAAATCAATTAAATGAGGTGGATAGCAGAGATCGTTTCCTATCTTTTTTATGTATTCTATTTCTCGGTCCAGATATTGTGGACTCGTGATACGCAAAGCGCGTAGGAACATAGAAGAAAAAATTGAAATTTTAATATTAAGATGGTGGCCAGAATAAAAATGTACGTATGTTAAATATCGCTAGGGTATCGTACAATGTTATTTAATTTTTCCACAAGATCAGAGAATTCCGGCTGTGTGAATTAGATACAGTTCCTAGTAGCGGGGATAACAGTTTAGTAAGATATTTAGATAGTTTATAGAGGATGAAAATGAAACTTACTCAAAAAACTCGCAAAAAATCCGTTGGACCAAGTAATAAAAAACTTTAATATCAATATCAAACAAATTCTTAAAGATAAAAAAGATAACCGTAAAGTGTCCCTCATTACCTTATTTATATGGCCTAGTCAAAACTCATAAGGAAAACAAACCTATGCGCCCAATTATTAGTACTGTAGGATCAATTGCTTATAAACTATCTAAATATCTTACTAAACTGTTATCCCCGCTACTAGGAACTGTATCTAATTCACATATCCGGAATTCTCTTGATCTTGTGGAAAAATTAAATAACATTGTACTAAATCCTAGCGATATTTTTGTCATATATATATATATATATATATATATATATATATATAATATATATATATATATATATATATATATATATATATATATATATATATATAGACCAGCAAAACACACACACGCACATAGACACACATACACGGCGAACCCAGCATCAAACAAACAGTAGCAATTACTGTTAATGAATAACACGGTGGGGGGCGTGTGGGGTGGGGGGGGGGTTTGGGGGGGATGGTGTGGATACAGCAGCGTATAAGGAGCAAGTGTTAGGAGAGGGAGGGGACGGACGGTAAGGGGTGGTGTTTAATTACTAATAATGTAAACCAGTCACTGTGCCCCAGTTTCGAGCATAATGCGGTCCCCCCTGTCCCCCTCCCCGCACCCCCAGGCCCCCCGAAACCTGGATATGAGCCGGTCACCTTCTGACGTTGGGAATCGTTATTACCCGTTGTTGTTGATGTTGTTATTGCCACATTATGAGATTGGTATTTCCCCAATTGAATAACGGAGTTGCCAGAGGTAAGGTTAACTGATGTAAAATACAGGAAGATCCAGCAAGTTAATAATGTTACTTCCACAACAAATAAACAAATAAATAAATAAATAAATATATAAATGCATGGGAAATAAATACAAACATACATAAATACTGGAACTGAAAAAAATGAGATAGTTTAAACATGTCAAAAAAGGACTTAGGAATATACATAATTCAGTTGTTGTTGATTACGCAAATTACTAAACAGGAGTCACGACTTCAGAGAGAGAGAGAGAGAGAGAGAGAGGGAGAGAGAGAGAGAGCCTTTTCCCTAGACAATCCAATTCTGATTAACGAGCGAATGTTAGCTTTCGTTTATCTAATCACATAAATTTCGTCCAGCAAATACTGATATTGCCAAACGTCATTGGCCATAAAATATGTGTTTTTGAAACGTTCATAATTGACTGCACATACACGCAATGTAATAAGTTAAAAGAATACCCTTTTTGAAGTGAGACATTGCTTTTAGTGTGTGATATATAGGGCTATAACTTATTGTTAGTTTGAAAGTTTGAATCGTTTGAATAATTAAGCTGGGTTTGAAATATACATATATATATATATATATATATATATATATATATATATATATATATATATATATATATAGAGCTTTTACTACTTATGAAAAAAAAACAAAAAAAATCGCACAGATTTTTGGTGGTAATAACAGAATGGCATCTCAATATATATATATATATATATATATATATATATATATATATATATATATATATATATATATATATAGTATATTTTGGGATTCCACTTCTGTTATTACCACCAAAATATTGGGCGATTTTTTTATTTCAGTATGAGTAAAAGCTCATAAATTCTATATTCCTATATTATGCAGTAACCTGATCGCTACACTTTGTCAGGTCAGGGGTTGGACGGGTGATCAGTAAACTATAGATTTAGTTACTAATAATATAAAAGCAACTATACTAGATTTAGTTACTAATGATATAAAAGACAGCTAAGTGTTTGAAACTATAATAGAATTCAATTGACATCATCCCCATGTGATGAATTAGTTTTTTAAAAATTGGTTTAAAAAAATTAATGCATGATGGCTACGCTTGTCAGGTCAGTTCAGTAGCTGGACGGGTGACCAGTAAACTAATGGTCTAGTTAAAAATACTGTAAAGGCAATGAAGTATCGGAAATTAGGAAAGAAATTATTCATCCCATTAACCAATTTGTTGAAGAATTGGTTTAAAGAGGTTCACCTACATACGAAACTACTACTGCAGTAATATGATCCATACACTTGCCAGGTCAGAAACTGGACGGGTGACCAGTAAACTACAGATTTAGTTAAAAACGATGTAAAGACAACAATGTGTCTAAAATTAGGATAGGAATTATTTGACTTTTAGGCCAGCAGATAAATATATATATTTTTTAAATCGGTTAAAATGAACTCAACAAAAAGGAAGAGGAGTAGGAAAAGGAAAAGGACTCCTCCACACTTTAATATCTCTCGAGAAAGGATCTCTTTCTCTCTCTCTCAGTCGACACGACTCTTACCTACGCGCACTCGACACACTTTTCCATCCTGGGCACCAAAGACGCCTGTTTGCTCTTCAGATGGAATCAGTGTAGCGTCTTGGTGATTGATTGGCAGAAGGTCAAGTCTCTCATTGAGTTCTGGGGGAATTTCGACCTGAAATGGTTTGGTTGTGAGTGAAGTACTCATGGGGATAACGTCTTGCTTTGATGATAATCAGTTTGTGATTTTTTACAAAATGGTTTTGTCAAAAACTCCTTGAACCTTAGTCAAAAAGGAGATATTTCATAACCTAAACTAGGTATAGCATAATATATATTTCACAATTAGTGATATTATATATGTAATAGCAGCTGTATACCCGTTCTTTGGACGTGTTATAAAACGCACATTCACTTCCAAATGACCTGGACGTACATCTTTCCCAAGCCAATGCTGCTAAGTCACTGACTGGCTCACTCAGGCACAGTGGCCGGCCGACGGCAGGAGCATACATGTTGCGACAGGTTGCTTGGGAAAAAAATGTTCGTCGCGAGAGGCCCCTTGATAAAACCCAGCCGACTTTGATCCTTTGGGGCATAATTCCCAAAGGGGGTGTGCTCCCCCTGCTATCAAGGTCAGGGTAGATATTCTACGATCCCCTTCTCCCCTTATCAGTAAGTTGAAAGGGCATAGGCCTCCTATCCCCTAACCCTCTGGCCACCATTCCCAGGGGGCGGGTTACCCCCCTCCACCCCTACTACTGATGGTGCCTTAGAAACTAAAACCTTCCTTGTGGGGAGGGGAGTCTATGGTAAAAATGTGGACGCCCTAGTCATCAGCTCCGAATGTTGAGGACCTCGAATTTCGGATTTTGACTAAAACTTTCCTGGGGGGAAGGGGAGTCTATGGGAAAAATTTCGTAGTCCTAGTGGGTGCGCGCAAACAAACAAACAAATTGACCAAATTACCTTAATCTGTGGACAAGGCCTTGTTAACTTGTTAGGCCTCATTGTACCATTACAGACCAAGATGAAGCAAGTACAACACATCTTTCCAGGAAAGGAGCATAATTCCAGAATTGGTGTAAAACTATTCCATGTATTTTTAATCTTGTTAGTTTAGTTTCTGTGAGTGTTTTACAACTGATGAACTGAAAAAATAGCCTTTATGTCCTATAATAATAATAATAATAATAATAATAATAAAATAATAATAATAATAATAATAATAATAATAATCATAAAAAATAATAATTATAGAAATAGTAATCATAATAATAATAATCATAATAAATAATAATCATAATAATAATAATAATACTAATAATATTATTATTATTATTATTATTATTATGATGATTATTATTATTATTATGATTATTATTATTATTATTATTATTCAGGAGACGAACCCCATTCATATGGAGCAAGCCCTATGACTTGAAATTCAAGCTTCCAAAGAATATTATGGCGTTCATCAAAAAAAAAGTAAGGGAAGGTAAAGGGAAGTACAGAAAGAGGAGATCAGCTATGAGAAAAAACATATAAATAAAAAAATAAAAAAATTTGTATTTCATTTTTAAAATACAAGGAGAATTGTACTGTATTTATTAAACATCAAATGCTCACTTGTTATTAAGGGAATTATCTTATACTATTGGTACAGCAGATTAGAAAAACATTATCAAGGAGTTTCCAAATACTAATGATGTATAATTTGGGTAAATTAAGCATTAAGTACCCATTTTTGTTATTAATGAAAGTATTGGACTACTGTTGCAGGCTGCAATTAGTTTTGGTAAGGAAGGGATTAAGAATACGATATAAAGGAGCCTCTGCTATTTACAAATAAATTTGAGTACATTAAGCATTCAATATCCATTTGGTATTAAGGAAAATATCAGATACTACTGGAGGAAGGAATCATACTTCTGTTAAAGCAGGGTTTAGTAATACAATTCAAAGACTCCTCAGTCGTTCACAGCGACAGAGAATCCCACAAAAACCATTGAAAATAACAAGATCTAGACCAGTAACGTAAAAGGCAGACTCTAATGCGAACGATGATGATGATGGGGGGTATCATTACGAGGATAAAAAAAATATATAAAAAGTGGTACATTAAGCAATGGTGCAGAAAAGAAGAAGAAGGAGGAGAAGACACATCCAAAGAGTCCTAACGACGTCCCTGGGAGATGTCCTTCCTAATACCACTTTATGATAGGGGCATTACTGCCCGGGAGAAGGATATGTCAATGGAGAAATGTTATCCAGGTAAAGGAAGAGATGGCCTAATTGGATGAAATGAGCAAAGTCATACGTCAGTTACGAAATAGCCCTAAAAATAGTCGCAATGAAGACTAGCTAGATTATATTATTATTATTATTTTATTTATTTTTCTATTTATTTATTTTTTGGTCTATCACAGTCCTCCAATTTGACTGGGTGGTTTTATAGCGTGGGATCCGGGTTGCATCCTGCATCCTTAGGAGTCCATCACTTTTCTTACTATATGCGTGTTTGCCAGGAGTATATTCTTTTGCATTAGTCCTGGAGTATTTCAGCCTCTAGTTTTTCCAGATTCCTTTACAGGGTATCTTGGAATCGTGCCTAGTGTTCCTAAGATGATGATGATGATGAGATGATGATGATGATATGATGATTGATTGATTATATTATTATTATTATTATTATTATTATTATTATTATTATTATTATTATTATTATTATTTGCTGGAAGAAGACCTTCATTAATACAGGTTTTGTTGAAAATAATAATAGGTATTTCAGCCGCGTTTAGTTTGAGTAGAAGTTTCTTATTCTTCTTATTACTGACTTTTTTTTTCTGCACTCAGATTGGCTATCAAAACGCCAAATGGGGGATTCATGTAAAAAAAACGTGGTATTTGTCAAAGTGAATATATATAATATATTCAAATTGACAAATACCACGTTTTGACATGAAACCCCCATTTGGCGTTTAAATAGCCAATCTGAGTACAGAAGAAAAGTCAGTTAATACGAAGAATAGAGAAACTTCTATATAAAACAAACGCGGCTGAACTAGCCATTATTTTCAATAAAACCGTATCATTATTATTATTATTATTATTATTATTATTGTTGTTGTTGTTGTGTTTATTATTATTGTTATTATTATTATTATATATTGTTGTTGTTGTTTTTATTATTATTATTATTATTATTATTATTATTATTATTTTTTTTTTTTTTTTTTTTTTTTTTTTTTTTTGCTCTATCACAGTCCTTCAATTCGACTGGGTGGTATTTATAGTGTGGGGTTCCGGGTGCATCCTGCCTCCTTAGGAGTCATCACTTTTCTTACTATGTGTGCCGTTTCTAAGGATCACACTCTTCTGCATGAGACCTGGAGCTACTTCAGCCTCTAGTTTTTTCTAGATTCCTTTTCAGGGATCTTGGGATCGTGCCTAGTGCTCCTATGATTATGGGTACGATTTCCACTGGCATATCCCATATCCTTCTTATTTCTATTTTCAGATCTTGATACTTATCCATTTTTTTCCTCTCTTTCTCTTCAACTCTGGTGTCCCAAGGTATTGCGACATCATGAGTGATACTTTCTTCTTGACTTTGTCAATCAACGTCACGTCTGGTCTATTTGCACGTATCACCCTATCCGTTTCTGATACCATAGTCCCCAGAGGATCTTTGCCTGATCGTTTTCTATCACTCCCTCAGGTTGGTGCTCGTACCACTTATTACTGCAAGGTAGCTGATTATTATTATTATTATTTTATTAAAAATAATGGCAAAGTTTTTTTTTTAATAAAACATGTTTGAAAGAAGGTCCGTTTCGAGCATACATATTATTATTATTATTATTTTTTTTTTTTGCTCTATCACAGTCCTCCAATTCGACTGGGTGGTATTTATAGATTGGGGTTGGGGTTCCGGGTTGCATCCTGCCTCCTTAGGACGTCCATCACGTTTTCTTACTATGGGTGTGCCGTTTCTAGGATCACACCTTCTTCTGGCATTAGTCCTAAGGGCTACTTCAGGCCTCTAGTTTTTCTAGAGTTCCCTTTTAAGGGATCTTGGGATCGTGCCACTATTGGCTCCTATGATTATGGGTACGATTTGCCACTGGCATATCCCATATCCTTCTTATTTCTATTTTCAGATCTTGATACTTATCCACTTTTTCCCTCTCTTTCTCTTCAACTCTGGTGTCCCATGGTATTGCAACATCAATGAGTGATACTTTCTTCTTGACTTGTCAATCAACGTCACGTCTGGTCTGTTTGCACGTATCACCCTATCCGTTCTGATACCATAGTCCCAGAGGATCTTTGCCTGATCGTTTTCTATCACTCCTTCAGGTTGGTGCTCGTACCACTTATTACTGCAAGGTAGCTGATGTTTCTTGCACGGCTCCAGTGGAGGGCTTTTGCCACTGAATCATGCCTCTTTTTGTACTGGTTCTGTGCAAGTGCCGGGCATTCGCTGCTATGTGGTTTATGGTTTCATTTTTCGTATTGCATTCCTACATATGGGAGAGTTTGTTATTTCCGTCTATCGTTCTTTTGAACATATCTGGTTCTTAGGGCCTGATCTTGTGCCGCTGTTATCATTCCTTCAGTTTCCTTCTTTAGCTCTCCCCTCTGTAGTCCATTGCATTGTCATCGCTGCTAGTTTTTTTCTTTAGTCTGTCTCATGTATTGTCCGTGCTTGGTTGTTGTGCCAGTCCTCTGTTCTGTCTGTCTTTCTCCTGTCTCTGTATATTTCAGGTTCTTCGTCTACTTTTATTAGTCCTTCTTCCATGCACTCTTGAGCCACTCATCTTCACTGGTTTTCGATATTGCCCAGTGCTCTGTTTTCGATGTTGACGCAGTCCTCTATACTTAGTAGTCCTCTCCCTCCTTCCTTTCGTGTTATGTATAGTCTGTCCGTATTTGCTCTTGGGTGTAGTGCTTTGTGTATTGTCATATGTTTCCTGGTTTTCTGATCTATGCTGCGGAGTTCTGCCTTCGTCCATTCCACTATTCCTGCGCTGTATCTGATTACTGGCACTGCCTGTGTTTATGGCTTTTATCATATTTCCAGCGTTGAGTTTTGACTTGAGTATCGCCTTGAGTCTCTGCATATATTCTTTCCTGATCGTGTCCTTCATCTCTTGGTGTTTTATATCTCCTCCTTCCATTATTCCCAGGTATTATTAGTATTATTATTATTATTATTATTATTATTATTATTATTATTATTATTATTATTATATTATTATTATTATTATTATTATTATTATTATTATTCAAAAGATAAAGACCTTATTCATAAGAACAAACCTGCAGGTGAATATCAGAATTGTGGACCAGAAATGCCCTTCAGTAAAGGACAATAGATTTCTCGTATACAGTATTAACTAAAATAGCACCCACATTTAAAATATATCCTTTCCCCCGTCTATTATTTAAAACACTAAAATTAAGTTTCACTTTTAGTGGAAAAATAAATGCCTATTGTTTAGACGACAATGGCTGATTGGACGTCCATTTTCACAATGGGACTGAAATAAAAATCAAAGTTATTTCTGATGCAAGAAAAATAAAACTATATTGCTAACAATATGTTCTATACAATTATGAGAATTTCACGATGGTTTCCTGAGTATTTTATGAAGGTTTTTCATCGTTACAATACAAACATGAATTGGGTCACAGATGCATTTTCA
>NC_087209.1:9364495-9376995 GCF_015104395.2 Macrobrachium nipponense | reverse complement strand
GGGGAGAAGGGGATCGTAGCATATCTACCCTGACCTTGATAGCAGGGGGAGCACACCCCCTTTGGGAATTATGCCCCAAAGGATCAAAGTCGGCTGGGTTTTATCAAGGGGCCTCTCGCGACGAACATTTTTTTCCCAAGCAACCTGTCGCAACATGTATGCTCCTGCCGTCGGCCGGCCACTGTGCCTGAGTGAGCCAGTCAGTGACTTAGCAGCATTGGCTTGGGAAAGATGTACGTCCAGGTCATTTGGAAGTGAATGTGCGTTTTATAACACGTCCAAAGGACGGGTATACAGCTGCTATTACATATATAATATCACTAATAGTGAAATATATATTATGCTATACCTAGTTTAGGTTATGAAATATCTCCTTTTTGACTAAGGTTCAAGGAGTTTTTGACAAAACCATTTTGTAAAAAATCACAAACTGATTATCATCAAAGCAAGACGTTATCCCCATGAGTACTTCACTCACAACCAAACCATTTCAGGTCGAAATTCCCCCAGAACTCAATGAGAGACTTAACCTTCTGCCAATCAATCACCAAGACGCTACACTGATTCCATCTGAAGAGCAAACAGGCGTCTTTGGTGCACAGGATGGAAAAGTGTGTCGAGTGCGCGTAGGTAAGAGTCGTGTCGACTGAGAGAGAGAGAAAGAGATCCTTTCTCGAGAGATATTAAAGTGTGGAGGAGTCCTTTTCCTTTTCCTACACCTCTTCCTCATACTCCTCCGTGTCATAGGACTCCCGGGGAGTCCTATTTAGTCTCGTTATTTCTGTTATCGGTTTCATGTTTTTGTTGAGTTCATTTTAACCGATTTAAAAAATATATATATTTATCTGCTGGCCTAAAAGTCAAATAATTCCTATCCTAATTTTAGACACATTGTTGTCTTTACATCGTTTTTAACTAAATCTGTAGTTTACTGGTCACCCGTCCAGTTTCTGACCTGGCAAGTGTATGGATCATATTACTGCAGTAGTAGTTTCGTATGTAGGTGAACCTCTTTAAACCAATTCTTCAACAAATTGGTTAATGGGATGAATAATTTCTTTCCTAATTTCCGATACTTCATTGCCTTTACAGTATTTTTAACTAGACCATTAGTTTACTGGTCACCCGTCCAGCTACTGAACTGACCTGACAAGCGTAGCCATCATGCATTAATTTTTTAAACCAATTTTTAAAAAACTAATTCATCACATGGGGATGATGTCAATTGAATTCTATTATAGTTTCAAACACTTAGCTGTCTTTTATATTATTAGTAACTAAATCTATAGTTTACTGATCACCCGTCCAACCCCTGACCTGACAAAGTGTAGCGATCAGGTTACTGCATAATATAGGAATATAGAATTTATGAGCTTTTACTCATACTGAAATAAAAAAATCGCCCAATATTTTGGTGGTAATAACAGAAGTGGTAATCCCAAATTTATATATATATATATAATATATATATATATATATATATATATATATATATATATATATATATATATAGTATATATATATATATATATATATATATATAAAATATTTTTTTTTTTTTTTTTTTTTTTTTTTTTTTTTTTTGAGATTGCCACTTCTGTTATTCCCACCACCAAAATACTGCGCGATTTTTTTTTCATAATGAGTAAAACAAGCTCATAAATTATATATATATATATAATTATATATATATATATATATATATATCAAACCCAGCTTATTATTCAATACGATTCAAACTTTCAAACTAACAATAAGTTATAGCCCTATATATCACACACTAAAAGCAATGTCTCACTTCAAAAAGGGTATTAGTTTAACTTATTACATTGCGTGTATGTGCAGTCAATTATGAACGTTTCAAAAACAACATATTTTATGGCCAATGACGTTTGGACAATATCAGTATTTGCTGGACGAAATTTATGTGATTAGATAAACGAAAGCTAACATTCGCGTCGTTAATCAGAATTGGATTGTCTAGGGAAAAGGCTCTCTCTCTCTCTCAATCTCTCTCTCTCTCTCTCTCTCTCTCTCCTGAAGTCGTGACTCCTGTTTAGTAATTTGCGTAATCACACAAAACTGAATTATGTATATTCTAAGTGTCCTTTTTTGACATGTTTTAAAACTATCTCATTTTTTTCAGTTCCAGTATTTATGTATGTTTGTATTTATTTTTTTCCCTATGCATTTATATATTTATTATTTATTTATTTGTTTATTTTGTTGTGGAAGTAACATTATTAACTTGCTGGATCTTCCTGTATTTTTACGTCAGTTTAACCTTACCTCTGGCAACTCCGTTATACAATTGGGGAAATACCAATCTCATAATGTGGCAACAACACATCAACAACAACGGGTAATAACGATTCCCAACGTCAGTAGGTGACCGGCTCATATGCCAGGTTTCGGGGGTGCCTGGGGGTGCGGGGAGGGGGGACAGGGGAACCAACCATTATGCTCGAAACTGTGACACAGTGACTGGTTTTACATTATTAGTAATTAACCCCTCCCACCTTTCCGTCCCCCTCCCTCTCCTTAACACTTGCTCCTTATAACGCTACTGTATCCACACCATAACACTCCCCTCCACCCCGACGCCCCCCACCGTGTTATTCATTAACAGTAATTTGCTACTTGTTTTTGTTTGATGCTGGTTCGCCGTGTATGTGTGTCTATGTGCGTGTGTGTGTTTGCTGGTCTATATATATATATATATTATATATATATATATATATATATTATATATATATATATATATATAATATATATATATATTATATTAATATATTAGATGACAAAAATATCGCTAGGGTTTAGTACAATTTGTTTATTAATTTTTCCACAAGATCAAGAGAATTCCGGATGTGTGAATTAGATACAGTTCCTAGTAGCGGGGATAACAGTTTAGTAAGATATTTAGATAGTTTATAAGCAATTGATCCTACAGTACTAATAATTCGGGGCGCATAGGTTTGTTTTCCTTATGAGTTTTGACTAGGCCATATAAATAAGGTAATGAGGGACACTTTAACAGTTAACTTACACAAAAGTCTTTTTTATCTTTAAGAATTTGTTTGATATTGATATTAAATTTAAAGTTTTTTATTACTTGGTCCAACGGATTTTTTGCGAGTTTTTTTTGTAAGTTATTTCATCCTCTATAAACTATCTAAATATCTTACTAAAACTGTTTATCTCCCCGCTACTAGGAACTGTATCTAATTCACACATCCGGAAATTCTCTTGATCTTGTGGAAAAAATTAAATAACATTGTACTAAACCCTAGCGATATTTTTGTCAGTTTTGATGTATGTTCTTTGTTTACAAAAGTCCCTATTGACTCTGTGCTAGGTATATTTAAGTAATGAACTTGTACTGCATGAATTGCCTATGTCCGTTAGTCACATAATTTCCTTGATTAAGTTATATATTTGTGATTGCAGATTTTTTTTATAAGGAGAATATTCCAACAAATATTTGGTATGGCCTTGGGTAGCCCTTTATCACCTCTCCTTTCAAACTTATATGGAATTTTTTCAGAGACAACACCTCCCGAATATCACACTTATCCCCTTAAAATGGTACCGATATGTCGATGATATCTTAGTAGTCTTACCTGTTGGTATCGATGTAAATTATTTACTGTCTAAATTGAATAATTTAGTGCCATCCATAAAATTCACTGTTGAAATTGAAAATAACAATCTCATCCCTTTCCTAGATGTATTAATATATAGAGAATCTTTCCAATGCAAATTCAGTATTTATAGAAAACCCACAAATAATTTAACATATGTATTTTTATTCTGGCCACCATCTTAATATAAAAGTTTCAATTTTTTCTTCTATGTTCCTACGCGCTTTGCGTATCACGAGTCCACAATATCTGGACGAGGAGATAGAAAACATAAAAGATAGGAAACGATCTCTGCTATTCCACCTCATATAATGATTTGTTATCAAAAAATCTCACAAGAAGTTTTATAGTGTTGCTATTAACGAAAAGAAAATGCCTAAAATGTACTTAGCTTACCTTACTTTCGTGGTTTTGAAACCATAAAATCAATATTTAAATCGTTTAATGTTAATGTAGTGTTCTCTTATAACAATACCATTAAAGATATGCTAATTAAGAATAGTCCCGTAACAAATAACAACATCATTTACAAAATTGCTTGTAAGAATTGCCCATCGTTTTACGTTGGTCAGTCAAGTAAAAATTTATGTGTACGTATTAAGCAGCATATGTATTCAGTTAGAACAGCCCAGACTTCAAATGCACTGTTTATTCATCTGAGTGAAAAATCTCATTGTATTAATTTGGGTGATACCTCGGTAATTGCTAGATCTAATGATTATGTTTCAAGAAATTTACTGGAATTGGTAATTATACAAATCACTGATAAAAACAACCTAAATCTTAGTCTGGGAATGTACCATTTGGACCCATATATTTGTAAGATGTTTATGAAGGACCTTAAAATAAATGAACAACTAATAAATTAGTCCCACATGTATATAGTTATTATTTCTCTCTCTCTCTCTCTCTCTCTCTCTCTCTCTCTCTCTCTCTGGTTCGATATTCTTCTCTCCCTCTTTCTCTTGCTCGGATAATATATATATATATTTATTTTATTTTCTATCGTCTTTTCATTAATAATATTTTTGGGGGGAAAATTTGTGTAAAATTCATGATATTAAATTGTTTATGCTACCGTGTTTTTTCAAAATGTACTGTTTTTCTGGAAGAATCACTTGTTTACTGCGTTTATCCTTCAAGGTGTGGCTACCCTCAGGTGGCTCCTCCTTTCTGTAGAGTGAAAATCGCCCTTATTGCTAATCTTGTAGTGTCAGTTTGGATATTAAGCCTTCTTCTGACTATGTTATTCTCTGTAAAATCAGTTTGCCTTCAGTAAAGGGTCCGAACAGGACCGAAAGTACTCGGCTATCTCGCTTTTTCATTTTTATTTTTTCCTTCTTGGCAAAAATCCTTTATTTATATATATATAATATAAATATATATATATATATATATAAGATATATATAGTATATATATATGTATATAATATATTATATATATATATATATATATATAATATATATACTATATATATTACTTTTTTCTAAAATGGCAAGTGTGTCAGATTTTAGATGCAAGGTAAATTAACTGTCATTTTTTGCTAGAGAAATATTGTTTTGAACAATAATTTCCCATCTCAGTCTCTAGGCAGAGAGAGAGAGAGAGAGAGAGAGAGAGAGAGAGAGAGAGAGAGAGAGAGAGAATAAACCGAGATAAACCAGGGTTCTATCATAAAAAATCACCGGCTCCTAAAAAAATACGATTAGTAAACATACTTTCATTTCTATACGTAGAAATATCACTTAGAGAGAGAGAGAGAGAGAGAGAGAAGAGAGAGAGAGAGAGAGAGAGAGAGAGAGAGAGAGATGTACACGCGTCTAGCTTCCAAGGTGAAAGAACTCCCGAACACCAAAACAAAAGTAATAAAGAAACTAAAAAAGAAAATAAAATAAAGTAAGAAAAAAAAACATCTGGGCGGTTAGGCATGGATTGGATGCTGTAGCTAGTAGCATCACTATCATCTTGCCTACGTGAGATGACCCGTAATTGGAGGAGCATCTGACTGACGAGGTAACGACCGTCAGAGCAGAAATTGGACCCACGTAACTACTCTCTCTCTCTCTCTCTCTCTCTCTCTCTCTCTCTCTCTCTCTCTCTCTCTCCATTATTTGTCATCATCGAAATGACACTGAGCAGAAAATTTGTTTCCCTGGTTCTCCTGGATGGGAGTTTGTGACAAGACAAGGGAAAAGTTCTGCTGTTTCTTGTTCTTGTTACTTCTTCAATGACCCAGTATGTGGGCTTGTTCCATATGAATAGGGTTCAATCGCCGGAGTAATAATAATAATAAATAATAATAATATAATAATAATAATAATAATAATAATAATTAAATGCAAGAGGATCTGATCTCCTTTGTCCTCCCCTGGGTGGCTGTAGGGAGACATGACGCACCCACCCACCCATGCAAACCGCTTTCTCCACCCTAGTGTGGGTGGTGTTGGTAGGGGAACGGGTGGGTAGGGGAGACATCCACCCTCCTACTGCAAGCCTGTTTATCTGCTCAGGTTGGGGCGAGGTAGGTAGTGGATTAGGAGGGTCGGGGAGACAGCAGCCCCAGCGCACACCAACCAACCTCCTCCTATATATAATAATAATAATAATAATAATAATAATAATAATAATAATAATAATAATAATAATCATTAGTTAAAAGATCAGTGTTCCCTGTTATGGATTATATCAGAAGCATTGAGACTGGGAAATCTTAATGCATCTCAGTTAATTTTAAATTGCATAAATACAACAGGAGCAGTTTTGTGGTAATCTCAAGAAGACATAGGAAATGTGATAACCGTTTTGACAGTCATTTTCACAGGGGCCATCCACGATTAAACGCCTCAAGTATGAATTTGGCAGTGACTGTAGTGTCTCTATCACTCATGAGTCACTCCTGAAAGAGGAAACTCCTAAATACAAGAAGAGAAAAGAGAGAGAGAGAGAGAGAGAGCCTGTAACTGGTTTACGTAAAAGCTGTGAGAAGTCTCGTGTTGGCGAAAATAGACTGTCTTTTAGCATCTTTTTACCTCAAAACTTTTACATACCCTCCTCCGTGCAATCAAGACGTTGACGTCAGCAAGTAAATAACTGCTTACAAGTCACTGAACGTCTGCCAAAAGAACATGGAAAAGTTTAGACATTTTTCTCACAAACTGGTGAATGCCAGCCAGTATTTTTTAGGATGTTTGTACCAAGCCTATAAATATGATTATGCAGATTCTCATAAGGGTGATAGTAAGAAACAAGTGATTTCAAATAAAGTAAACAAGAAAGATGTTTAGCTGCTTTTTCTCACAAAGCGATTGCTGAAACTGGTGAAGGCCAGGCCAGTATTTTTTAGGACATTTGTACCAAGCCTATAAATATGATTATAAAGATTCTCATCAAGTTGATAGTATGAACAAGTGATTCAAAGTAAACAGGGAATAGGTTTAGCTGCTTTTCCTCACAAAGTGATTGCAAAAACTGGTGAAAGTCGGGCAGTATTTTTAAGGACGTCTGTACCAAACCAATGAATAATATCATGCAGATTCCCATCAAGTTGATGTTATGAAAAAACAAAGAGAATAGGATTAAATTTTTCTTAAATTTTTTCTCATATATTTAAATTATACGTAAAGCAGCAAATACATTTATGTATTTCTTTTGATGCCGATCAGCTTTTTGGAAGTCTCTTAGTCTAATTATAAAAATAAGGCAATGCAGAGCGTGAATAGCAGAGCTCATTTGCAATCATGGACGGTTGTCTTTCTTTTGTACTGGAACAACAATTCCGTTCGTTCGAAGACAGACACGGAGACGAGAGAGAAGAGAGAGGAGAGAGAGAGAGAGAGAGAGAGAGAGGAGAGAGAGAGAGAGAAGGAGAGTGGGTGTATATATATATATTATATTATATATATAATATATTACATATATCATATATATATATACATATATATATATATTATCGTATATTATATATATATATGTATATATATATATATATATATATATTATATATATATATATATTACCGCCGCCTTTTTCTGTAACTTTTTTCATTCATTACCTATATGAAGAGAGAGACAGCAGCAGTCTCTGAAATATAGTACTTACTTTCTATATTTTGGCGTCTTTTTTAGCACCTTATATATATATATATATATATATATATATATATATATATATATATATATGACAGAGAGAGAGAGAGAGAGAGAGCGAGAGAGAGAGAGAGTGTGTGAGAGAGAGAGGCAATATATAAGAGACAGACAGACAGACAGACATTGCAGACAGGAAATGTATGTGGGGGTATGTGAGGTTGAGAGGATTTATATAAAACTGTGTGTGTATGAGAGAGAGAGAGAGAGAGATTCATTGCTTGAGTGTTTGTTGATGCAGCCTCCCCAGCCTCCTCCTCTTCAGAAGAAGAAGATAATTCAATTCTCCCTCTCATTGTTTCAGCAGAGGCAGGAGTTCCGAAGATGGTGTTTTAATTCCGCGAGAGTATTTCGTTGAATATTCAGACTGGGTTGTTCTGGCGAATGGAAAATAATGCAACTGCTATTGCATGAGTTTGCATAGGAGAGTTTCGTGTAAGAGTTTTGTATGGAAAGAAGTTTGCTCGTTTAAAAAAAACGCTAAAATAACAAATTAGCACTATTGCTAGACGCATTTGTCTGAATTTGATGGTATAAAATGTTAAGTTACAAACGAATGTATGTGAATTTTTGACGAATGCTTAAACAAATTTCCTTTTCATCCAATATAAATAAATACATGTATATATAATAATAGGTAATTATATATATACACATATATTCTATATACACATGTATATATACGTATCTCTCAAGTATAGCCGGGCCCCATTAAATCACTGGTTTTAAGCTAAGGACTATATTTCGGTGGACTAATTTCCACCCTTAGCAACTAGTGAATACATTCACTCCTTGATTGGGGGGGGGGGGGGGGGGGGGGGGGGGGGGGGGGGGGGGGGGGGGGGGGGGGGGGGGGGGGGGGGGGGGGGGGGGGGGGGGGGGGGGGGGGGGGAGTCAGTGCACCGAAATATAGTAGTCCTTAGCTTTAAACCAGAGTGTTTTAATGGGCCTTTTATACTTGAGACGTATCGTGTTTTAACAGAAGAATTTATTTACATGTATGTATATGGGTGTGTTTTCGTGGGCTAGATATAGTAGATTCACATCAACCGTGCATCTGAAGTCTAGGCCCGTCCCTTACGAAGCTCCTGATTGGCTGTTTATAAGCCAATCGCAGGGCTGTGATTGGCTTATCAACAGCCAATCAAGAGCGTCGTAAGGGACTAGCTTAGACATCGAATGCACGGTTGATGTGAACGTACTATAGCATTTCGGGTAACATCCTAATCCACTGACCAACTTCGAATAAGGAACCAAAGAATTGAACGATACCTCCTTTTCCCTCCTTCGTCAGTCCTGATGCAAAAAGGGAGTGAAATTTTAATCCAAACTCTCTCTCTCTCTCTCTCTCTCTCTCTCTCTCTCTCTCTCTCTCTCTCTCTCTCTCTCTTTCCGGAATGAGAAGATGAAAGCGAAGGGAAAAACTCCAAGAATATCTATTTCCTCTCAAGGCAGTCCCAATTCCATTTCTGTGGCCAAACTGGATCTTTTACTTGTTATTTTGATAGTTTATTCATATGTTTTTGAATATTTATGTACCAGTCTATTAATTTATTGAATTTTCTTTTCCAGTAACTTATCTCTTCTTTCGGTATTCCCTATTATCTTCTGTAAAAACTCTTTTCAAATTATCGCCATATTCTTTGGAAGCTTGAATTTCAAGTCATTGTTCCATATGAATATGGAATGATGGTAATAAAATAATAATAATAATAATAATAATAATAATAATAATAATAATAATAATAATAATAATAATAATAATAAAAATAATAATAATGATAATAATATGTTTTATTAAAGTAATTGCTGCCTCAGCTGCATTAATTTCATATAGATTATATAGGTTCTTCTTTATTAATGCAACTGAGGCAGCAATTACTTTTAATAAAACATGTTTAAAAGAGGGTATACTTCCAGCATACAATAATAATAATAATAATAATAATAATAATAATAATAATAATAATAATAATAATAATAGCTTGAATTTCCAAGTCAGTGGCCCCAGCAGGCAGGCTTGTTCCATATGAATAAGGTTCATCTTCTGAATAATAATAATAATAATAATAATAATAATAATATGAACAGATAGGGTGATACGTGCAAATAGACCAGATGTGACGTTGATTGACAAAATCAAGAAGAAAGTATCACTCATTGATGTCGCAATGGATAAGTATCAAGATCTGAAAATAGAAATAAGAAGGATATGGGATATGCCAGTGTAAATTGTACCCATAAGCATAGGAACACAAGGCACGATCCCAAGATCCATGAAAAGGAATCTAGAAAAACTAGAGGCTGAAGTAGCTCCAGGACTCATGCAGAAGAGTGTGATCCTAGAAACGGCGCACATAGTAAGAAAAACGATGGACTCCTAAGGAGGCAGGAGCAACCCAGAACCCCACACTATAAATACCACCCAGTCGAATTGGAGGACTGTGATAGAGCAAAAACAAAAAAAAATAAATAATAATAATAATAATAATAATAATAATAATAATAATAATAATAATAATAATAATAATAATAATAATAATAATAATAATAATGTGGCGCCGTGGAGGAGTGGGTTAGGTCGTCAATGGACTTAAATAAAGTTAAGCAACATTGGGGCTGGTCAGTCGTTGGATGGGTGACCGCTCTCCTTGGCGTTGATTCCTTGGGAAAGGATCTTTACCATAATTTCCTCAGTCTACTCAGCTGTAAATGAGTACCGCTATCCGCCTGATGGGGTATGGGTCTAGCTATGGGTTAAATAGCAAAACTCAGCAATGATGGAAAGAAATGAAGGAATAAACGACAACGACGTAAATGGAACCTCTAGCAACAGAGGAGCTTCGTCCGGCAACCAGGTATTCAACCCAATTGAAGGGGAAGACGGTCAGAAGCAACCCGACGGAGAGAGGATATAGAAGATTGGTCAACATCTGGAATGAGAGGAATAACACCCCCCAAACAGAGCAGAGGCTGGCAAACCAAGTAAGGAACATAAAGAAAAAGAACTGGCTCTCCCCAACAGAAAGAGAACTGGAAAGGGAAATGTCACACGACAACGAATTACACGAAGACGAACTGAGAGACGATGCCACAGAAAACGACAGGGAGGATGAGGTATCAAACAACGACACACGAAGAAACACCGACGAAGTAACAGAGAGAACGGAATGGGTAGAAAAGATTAGACAATGGATGGAGCCAGATACAGAGAGAACAAAGATCCCCTCCATGAAAGCCTACAACACCAAGAAATTAAGGGAGAAAACCAGTGAGGTCAATGAAATAATGGGCATAATACACACCACCAGTATCACAGAAACAAATAACTTGACATATGCAGGAGCAAGATTAGTAGCAGAACTGATAGGGATTCGAACACCAACACCACCAGCACAACCAACCCAACAGAAACCAAAACAGCAACCTCCTTGGAAAAGGCGCCTGGAAAAGCAAATCATGGTGATGAGATCTGACTTGAGTAAACTGAAAGAGATGGCAGAAAAAATACAAAGTACAAGATAGGGGACTAAACAACACAATAGAAGATGTAAAACAGAGGCTTAAGGCCAAAGCACATAAGATCCAACTGTACATGATCAGGAATAAGGGATACCAACAGAACAAACTATTCGGAACCAACCAGAAAAGACTATACAGCCAACTAAGAGGGGAAGACAACCACCCCCTGAAGCCGAACCAAGTAAGAGACTCTGGGAAAACATATGGAGGTCACGACAGACACAGTCAGACACCAACTAAAGAAAATGCCAAACTGGAAAGCCCCAGGTCCCGATGAAGTCCATGGATACTGGCTCAAAAACTTCAAGGCCCTACACCCACGAATAGCAGAACAACTCAAGCATTGTATCTCAAATCACCATGCACCCAAATGGATGACCACAGGAAGAACATCCTTAGTACAAAAAGACAAGAGTAAGGGAAATATAGCCAGTAACTACAGGCCTATCACCTGCCTACCAATAATGTGGAAGTTACTAACAGGTATCATCAGTGAAAGGCTATACAATTACCTAGAGGAGACAAACACCATCCCCCACCAACAGAAAGGCTGCAGAAGGAAGTGTAGGGGCACAAAAGACCAGCTCCTGATAGACAAAATGGTAATGAAGAACAGTAGGAGAAGGAAAACCAACCTAAGCATGGCATGGATAGACTATAAGAAAGCCTTCGACATGATACCACACACATGGCTAATAGAATGCCTGAAAATATATGGGGCAGAGGAAAAAACCATCAGCTTCCTCAAACATACAATGCGCAACTGGAATACAATACTTACAAGCTCTGGAATAAGACTAACAGAGGTTAATATCAGGAGAGGGATCTTCCAGGGCGACTCACTGTCCCCACTACTCTTCATAGTAGCCATGATTCCCATGACAAAAGTACTACAGAAGATGGATGCCGGGTACCAACTCAAGAAAAGGGGCAACAGAATCAACCATCTGATGTTCATGGACGACATCAAGCTGTATGGTAAGAGCATCAAGGAAATAGATACCCTAATCCACACTGTAAGGATTGTATCTGGGGACATCAGGATGGAGTTTGGAATAGAAAAATGCACCTTAGTCAACATACAAAAAGGCAAAGTAACGAGAACTGAAGGGATAAAGCTACCAGATGGGAGCAACATCAAACACATAGATGAGACAGGATACAAACACCTGGGAATAATGGAAGGAGGGG
>NC_087209.1:9330357-9363995 GCF_015104395.2 Macrobrachium nipponense | reverse complement strand
GCAGATTCGCAATACGATGAGGTAAGCAGGAAGGGAACTGGCATTTCTCATCTATGAAATCAGCAACAGTCCTAACCCAAAAAGATACAAAAGCATTCATGGATATATTATGAAGGATATAATCCTTCAAACTGGAACAAATCTAATGAAACATCTTGAAAATAATTGAAGAAGTTCCAAATAAAATCCAAGTGGTCAAGAGACTCATAAAGAAAATATACATAAACCAACATATTCCGACAAAGAAAATGAATAGGTGAATCTTGTGAATATCCTAATTGATGCATTAGGAAAAAGAATGCCAAAGCATGCAAACTGTGTAAGGTTTGGTATAGCATAGTCAATCCACAAAACCTAATCAGAAAATGTGCTGCATGCAACATTCCGACCCGCCCCATCCACAGTGTGCTGAGGTAATACAAGATTTGAGAAAAGATACAAGAATTTTTTGTTCAACATGTCTATCATGGATAGACAATGTTATTAAATCAAGATTGAATGTACAAATAGTTGAGGATGAAGAAGAAGAGGAAGAGGAGAAGAAGAAGAAAAAGAAGAAGAGGAAAACGGAAGAGAAGAATAAACAAAAAATGAAATGACAGAAAAAAATAAGGAAAACAAAGAACAAGATAAAAGTATGGATGCAGAGATACTCATTGATACTACATATGAGGCAATAAAGCAGCATACCTACGAAGAAATATTACGATATGACAACAGAAAAGCAAATCCCGAAGAGGCTCTACCCAGATCTACACAATGACGGGAAAGAGGAAAAATAGACAAGAAGACAAAATCTGCAACCTTTTGAAAAGAGGGAATTGCAGATTTGGAGAAAGATGTTACTACAAACATCCTAAGATATGTCAAAACTATGAAATATATGGTAAATGTGCATACTTAGATGGATATGGGGATGATTGCAGAGATCTGCATCCAAAAATATGTAAAAAACCTAAAAGAAGGAAAAGGATGTAAGTTCGACAAAAAATGCAAATATATGCACCCTGTAGCCATGAATCATAATCAAATAAAAATAACCAACCAAGTATAAAATCCAAAATAAGAAAGAAACAAATAAAGAGAGAAATCAAGAATATCAGGTAAAAGAGAAAAGCAAACCACCAATGAGAATATGCAGAGGTGTCAGCAAAAAATTTCAAAGCATCAGCTCCGAAATTCTACTCAAGAGATAATAACTGTATTTATTATGCAAGAGGATATTGCAGAAACGGAGAAAATTGCAGATTCAGACACAAAAATGAATAATTATGATGAAGGAAGATCAAATATTATGGAAAAGTTTTGGATTTTTTTAATGTCAGAATTTTCTGGAAATGAAAAAAAGAACAACATACCAGAACAGGAAAGAGACATGGGAAAATCCTTATTACTACCAGTATTAAAATGAAGGAGACACGCAACCATCATAGTGATGAATGCGCAGGGTTTAGTTACGAGTAACTCAAAAGAAAAATAGAGTACTTAGAAGAACTAACCCGAAAATGAAAAGAAAATAGATATAATGAATATAAGTGAAACCTGGTATTCCCAAGAGACTGGGAATGATGATCAAATAAAAGGGTTCCAAACTTATAGATCAGATAGAAAAAAATAGGAATCAAGGGGGAACCGCAATATATGGGAAAGACAAAAAACAAGGAAAATATATGAGAAATATAGTAACTCAGAATGTGAACTAATAGCGGTAGAATTTGAATCTGAAAAATTGATGAACTAGTATATATAGACCTCCTAATACTAAAGAGTTTGACTTAATAATTGAAAATTGGATGATATGTAGAAATCACAAGGACTGGACTATTCTCCTATCTGGTGACTTCAACTTTCCTTTCGTAGATGGAAAGAACGAATAGGAGATTGTGGTTGTACTTATACATATAAAAAAGAGAGTAATAGTAGTGCAGAAGATAAGAGGCAATTGGAAAAGCTATTAGATATGCTATTAGAATACAACATTCAACAAATAAATCACCTGCCAACAAGAAAGGAAAATACTTTAGACCTAGTATTTGTGAACGAGATGAATTATGTTAAAGAAATAATAGTTTATAATGCGAGTATTTCAGACCATAATGTCATAGAATTAACAGTTCATTCCAAAGCAAGTGAAAATAGAGATAAGCAAGAAATGAAAAAGTGGGAGGATATGGAAAATACAACTTCTACAGTAAAAATATAAAAATGGTCAGAAATTAATGAAGAATTAAACAAAGATTGGGATAACATTTTCGTAAGTGATGACATAAGGGTAAATACGGATATTATATAAAATATTGGAGAAAATAGTGGAAAAAATATATACCGAAGAAGAAAAGTAAACATCATTCATGCATACCAAGAGACAGAAGGATCTTGTTCCAGAAAATCAGAAAGTGGAAAAAAGGTCTTGCAAAAGAAAAAAATGCATGGAAAGTTATAGAACTAAAAAGTAAGATAGAAAATGCAGAACAAAAGATTATACCAATCAAAAGAAAATGAAAAACGGGACTTGGAAGAAAAAACCCTATTAAATATCAAGCAAAACCCCAAAACTATTATACTCATATGCGAAGAAGATGAATAAAAGAAGAATAGAAATAGCCCCTCTGAGAATTGAAGGGAGATTAACGAATGAAAAAAAGGAAATTTGCAACATACTGGCAGAACGATATAAGAGAGAATTCACCCCTAGAATAGATAATGAAGATAATGATATAGAAGTAAGGGAAGAAAATAGTGAATATTTAGCTGACATAGAAATTAATGAAGCTGATATTGTGCAGGCAATTAATGAAATTAAAAATGGAGCTGCTGCAGGGCCGGATGGAGTCCCTGCTATTTTGTTAAAGAAAAGTAGTCATTCTATCGCAAAGCCACTTGCAATATTATTAAGACAAAGTGTAGATACAGGCAAGATTTATGATGAGCACAAATTAGCATATATCACCCCTACTTTCAAAAGTGGATCAAGACTAGAGGCAAGTAATATAGGCCTGTGAGTCTAACATCACATATTATGAAAGTGTATGAAAGGGTAATGAAGAAAAATATTATGAAACATTTAATAAAAAATAATTTGTTTAATATAGGACAACACGGTTTCGTACCCGGAAAAAGTACACAAACCCAACTGTTAGTCCACCGTGAGAACATATTCAAAAATATGAAAAGCGGAAATGAAACAGATGTGGTTTATTTAGACTTTGCAAAAGCTTTTGACAAGTAGACCATAATATAGTTAGCAAAGAAAATTACGAAAAACAATATCGTAGATAAAGTAGGAAGATGTTAAAAGAATTTTTACACAACAGAAACAGATAGTTATTGCAAACGATGAGAAAATCGGATGAAAACCAAGGTAATATCCGGTGTGCCACAAGGTACGGTGCTAGCTGCAATATTGTTTGTTATTATGATTGAAGACATACGACAGTAATGTTAAGGAATTCGGTAGTGAGTAGTTTCGCTGATGACACAAGAATAAGTAGAAGAAATTACTTGTGATGAAGATAGGAACGCTCTACAAAGAGACCTTAACAAAGTATATGATTGGCAGAGGTAAATAGGATGGTATTTTAACTCTGATAAATTTGAATCAATAAATTATGGAGACAGAGAAGGAAAGCTATATGCATATAGGGGAACCTAATAATGAGACAATCACAAATAAGGAAGCAGTTAAAGACCTTGGTGTGATGATGAATAGGAACATGTTATGCAATGATCAAATAGCAATTCTGTTGGCAAAATGTAAAGCAAAAATGGGAATGTTGTTACGGCACTTCAAAACAAGAAAAGCTGAACACATGATTATGCTTTTATAAAACATATGTTCGTAGTCCACTTGAATATTGCATATGATATGGTACCCCACATATCAAAGGATTAGCACAAATAGAGAGTGTACAAAGGTCCTTTACAGCTAGAATAGAAGAAGTTAAGGACCTAGACTACTGGGAAAGACTACAATCCTTAAAATTATATAGTCTAGAAAGGAGAAGAGAACGCTACATGATAATTCAGGCATGGAAACAGATAGAAGGAATAACAGAAAATATCATGGAACTGAAAAAATATAGAAAGAGCAAGCAGAGGTAAGATTAAGTAGTGCCCAAAAACTATACCAGGAAAAATAAGGAAAGCACACAGGACATTAATCCACTACGCATCAGCATCGATAATGCAGCGTCTATTCAATGCGTTGCCAGCTCATCTGAGGAATATATCAGGAGTGAGCGTAGATGTGTTTTAAGAATAAGCTCGACAAATATCTAAACTGCATCCCAGACCATCCAAGATTGGAAGATGCAAAATATACCGGAAGATGTACTAGCAACTCTCTGGTAGACATTAGAGGCGCCTCACACTGAGGGACCTGGGGCAACCCGAACGAACTGTAAGGTCTGTAAGGTAAGGCGCTCTACTAGCCTGTTTAGTAGCACCGAAAAAGCCGCTATTCGCAAAATAGAGAAGAATCTCTACAAGTGTAACGCTGCTGAAGTAGCCATTAATTTTAATAAAATAATAATAATAATAATATGTATGCTCGAAACAGGCCTTCTTTCAAACATGTTTTATTAATGTAATTCTGCCATTATTTTTAATAAACTAATAATAATAATAATATAAGAATAATAATAATGATAATAATAATAATAAAAACAACAGTATAATTCAAATATATACACCTATTTTGACCCTGTATTTTACCATGACCTCTATAGGCGCTCTACTAGCCTCTTTAAGTAGCACCGAAAAAGCCGCTATTCGCAAAATAGAGAAGAATCTCTACAAGTGTAACGCTGCTGAAGTAGCCATTACTTTTAATAAAATAATAATAATAATGATAATAATAATAATAATATGTATGCTCGAAACAGGCCTTCTTTCAAACATGTTTTATTAAAAATAATTCTGCCATTATTTTTAATAAAATAATAATAATAATAATATAAGAATAATAATAATGATAATAATAATAATAAAAACAACAACAATAATAATAATAATAATAATACAGGTTTATTGAAAATAATGGCTGGTTCAGCCACGTTTGTTTTATATAGAAGTTTCTCTATTCTTCGTATTTACTGACTTTTCTTCTGTACTCAGATTGGCTATTAAATCGCCAAATGGGGGTTTCATGTCCAAAACGTGGTATTTGTCAATTTGAATGTATTATAATATATTCAATTTGACAAATACCACGTTTTTTTTAACATGAATCCTTCATTTGGCGTTTTGATAGCCAATCTGAGTGCAGAAGAAAAGTCAGTAATAAGAAGAATAGAGAAACTTCTATTCAAAATAAACGCGGCTGAAATAGCTATTATTATTTTCAATAAAACCTGTATTAATGAAGGTCTTCTTCCAGCAAATAATAATAATAATAATAACTTAATCATAGGAACACTAGGCACGATTCCAAGATCCCTGTAAAGGAATCTGGAAAAACTAGAATGTGCTCCTGGAAACAGCGCATATAGTAAGAAAAATGATGGACTGCTAAGGATGCGGGATGCAACCCGGAACCCTACGCTATAAATACCACCCAGTCGAATTGGAAGACTGTGATAGATCAAACATAAATAAATATAAAAATGAAATAAAATAATAATAATAATATAATCTAGCTAGTCTTCATTGCGACTATTTTTAGGGCTATTTCGTAACTGACGTATGACTTTGCTCATTTCATCCAGATTGGGCCATCTCTTCCTTTTCTTGGATAACATTTCTCCATTGACATATCCTTCTCCCGGGCAGTAATGCCCCTTTCATAAAGTGGTATTATGAAGGACAACTCCTAGGGACGTCGTTAATACTCTTTGGATGTAACTTCTCCTCCTCCTTCTTCTTCTTCTCTGTACCATTGCTTAATGTACCACTTTTAAATTGTTTTTATCCTCGTAATGATACCCCCCATCATCATCGTTCGCATTAGAGTCTGCCTTTTACGTTGCTGGTCTAGATCTTGTTATTATCAATGGTTTTTGTGGGATTCTCTGTCACTGTGAACGACCGAGGAGTCTTTGAATTGTATTACTAAACCCTGCTTTAACAGAAGTATGATTCCTTCCTCCAGTAGTATCTGATATTTTCCTTAATACCAAATGGATATTGAATGCTTAATGTACTGAAATTTATTTGTAAACAGCAGGGGCTCCTTTATATCGTATTCCTAATCCCTTCCTTACCAAAACTGATTCCAGCCTGCAACAGAAGTCCAATACTTTCATTAATAACAAAAATGGGTATTTAATGCTTAATTTACCCAAATTATACATCATTAGTATTTGGAAACTCCTTGATAATGTTTTTCTAATTTCTGCTGTACCAATAGTATAAGATAATTCCCTTAATAACAAGTGAACATTTGATGTTTAATAAATACAGTACAATTCTCCTTGCATTTTAAAAATGAAATAAAAATTTTGTTTATTTATTTATTTATATGTTTTTTCTCATAGCTGATCTCCTCTTTCTGTACTTCACTTTACCTTCCCTTACTTTTGTTTTCTGATGAACGCCATAATATTCTTTGGAAGCTTGAATTTCAAGTCATATGGCTTGCTCCATATGAATGGGGTTCGTCTCCTGAATAATAATAATAATAATAATAATATAATAATAATAATAATAATAATAATAATAATAATAATATTTTGTTAAAGATGATGGCAGCAGTCATGGAATTGATTTTATATATGGTCTTTTCAATTCTTCTTATTATTCTCTTATCAGGGCTGATATTTGCTAATAGCTGGCCGATGTTCATATCTCGGTTAAAGAAATGTTTTATAAAAATAATAATTTATTGATATGATAACAAAAGTGGTTAACAAATCTTAGTCTAAGCGCGTAACGAAATTCCAACTTTTCCAACCGTATCATCGGTTCATTATCAAGGAAAGGTGAGCGTGAACTGATTGGAATAGGTTGTTGTTGTTGTTGGAGTATTAAGCTGGCTTTATGCCAGCACGGGCTTTAGCTAATGTAGCAGCCCGTAGGTCATTTGAATTATTTTTAGGTGCATTGGTGATTTAAGGATATGAGGCGATCTTTTTATTTATGATTTCTATGGAATGTGCAGGTGGAATGGTATGGATTCAAAGGTGAAAGGAAAAGTGAATAGGCAAGGTTACAAACCCCTTTAAACCCTAAGGCACCCATTAGTAGAAGATAAAGATCGATAGTAGCGAGTCCTGGCGAGTCAGAGATAGCCAGTAATGAAATCGAAAAATTTATAGTCGTAGAAAAACGGGAAAAAAAAAACAAAAAAAAAAGAAAAAAAAACCGCAACTCTATGGAGTTCAAGTACCATATTTTTTTTCACTTTACGATAATGAAAAAAGAAAGCAGAGAGCGCCGATCGTTTAGCAATAGGGAACGAACGAAGGAAAAACGAAATATTATCAGTTTTTAGAAACAGGATTAACAAAAATAAGGCGACAGCTTAAGCGGTAGTTAGAGTGACAGTTGAAATATTCGGTCGTTAGACGTGAGGCGGCCGAAAAACGGAGGGGAAAGGAGGATTGTTTAGTAAAAGAAAAAGCAGTTAATGCTATAAACAGCACTTTTCATGTAGCGGCGATCTTTATGTTTGAGATCTGAATCTAAAATCTTCTAACAGGAGATCATCTGGGAGACTGATCTCTAGGTCCAACAGAGCGTGGACGAGCTCAGAGAACAGCTGATGACCACTGCCACTGTCGTTGTTGAAGATGGCTCTATTTAAAAATGCCTCAAACTCCTCGTAGGTCAGCAGGAACTTTGATTTGATATTTTCCTACGAGGAAGTATTCGTTTCCGACGTTCGCAGTTCTATATTCTTGTTTGCAGGTCTGAGTTTCGCTGTTATCCTTAGCTACAAACTCCTCTGTTTGTGTTCCTGCTTCTTTATACAAAACAGGAGCTACAGTCGGTGTCTCGATCTGCATTTCTTCTTCAACTGCGTCTTCTGTCTGGGTTCCTGCTTCGGCACGAGCAGGAATCGACGTCTTCGGCGATGCAGAGGTTATGGGGGTTACCTGAGGGGTTGGGGGAGGAGGTAGAGGGGCGGGAGTTTGGCGATACGGAGAGGATGAGGGGGTGGGGATGTAGTGCCGGGATTGAGGAGGTTGGGAGGAAGGTTGGGTGGTTTGTGGTGCAGGAGGTAGGTTCGTTCTAGGATCGAACCTGGGGTTGGTTGGAGGTTTCCTGGTCGGTGATGGTTGCCGAGGTCTTGCAGGTGGAGGAGGGATGCCCTTCGTTTTCCAAATCCTTTGGAGTCTTACAGGACATCCTTTGAACCACGCATGATGTTGCTGGCTGCAATTGGGGCATCAGGCAACTGTGTGGCCCTTTTCCTTGTATTTTTTCAAACACACTTCTGTTTCATGTTTTGCACTACACACTCCACAGATGTGTTCTGCTTTACACTCGTTTTTGTGATGTCCAAACCTCTGACACTTGAAGCATCTCAGAGGTTCTGGTATGAAGGCTTCGGTCTCGTATGTGCCTAGAATTCAAAGGCTGACCCTGGCCGGAATTTGGCCCTTGAAAGTAGCTTCGATCTTGAGAGTCTCCTGTCCATCTTTGGCAGTACATCTCTTGGCTTCCATGATGTTGGGAACCTCGAGAACTCTATCGATCGTGATATATTTGGGGACTTTGCAAATCATCCCCTTGCTGATTTTTGAAGCAGGATCAAGTAGCAGGCATAGGTTGTCCTTCTTGAGTAGTTCCACAGCTTTCTGGTCCTTGGGAGTAATTATAAACTCCCCCCTTAAGTTTGGTCTAGCTGTGAGGTTTGCATCAGGATATTTTTTCTCGAGGGCCCTTACTGCAGCATATGAAGTCTGGCCCTCGATAACGACAGCTTTAAACTTGGGAAGTGCCGGAAATTCTGCGAAACTCGCCGTATTCGGTGCCGATGTCGTAGGGAGCTGGTTGTTATCTGTCGAAATTGGTGGTACAATCTTCTTCTTTCTCTTCTTTCTCCTTACTGTGGCGAAGCCTTGCTCGTCCTCCAAGGGCGGGTCCTCCCTGGGATTACCGGGCGAAAGGGGTCTCTTAGAGGCCATACTTGTCAAAATTAAAGGTTTAAATTGACGAGAGCTACGTAGCGCGCCTGTGCACGAACTGACGTAACTGTCCTTGGAATAGGGTCGTTCGGCGGTATTTATTGCGTCCCAGGTGCTCTGTCTGATGAGCGCTGCGTTTTCATTGGCTGAATAGAGGATTAAGTCCCTGAGTCAAGCCGTCTTGCAGAGGTGGAAGCTCGCACTGCTCTTCGCGTGTGGACGCTGGAGACTGGGAGCATAGTATTGGGCGGGGGCACCTGATCGGTCCGTTCGATGGGCTCTATGGTGCCGGCGGGCAGCGCCCTACGCGCCACCGTCGGGAGGAGTGAAGTCTCTTGAGTGGTGTTGAGGCTGGGTCTCTCCTTCCCGATGTGTAGGGCCTCTAAGAGGCGGAGGCGACGGTGGTCTGCCACCTTATCGATAATACCGATATTAGGAATAATGTCCTTCCGAGTTATCCTGGTATTGTGGACGTTTTTTGCATGGTTATGAATGACGCCTTCCTGAGCGTGGCAGGATATCCTCTTGGAAATCGCATCGTTGTCATACCAATGTAGGCGCCAGGGCATTCCCGGACAGGGCATTTGTATTGGAAGACAACGTTAGTTTTCTTGAGAGGGTCCTGCATCACGGGGGCTGGATGCCCAAACTGCCACCAGTCACATCATGCATGGTTCAAGGGGTGCCCTGTCAGACTGGAAAAAATCTGGAGGATGAAGGGCATTTCCCCACCGCCAGCAAGACCTCGAGAACGACAACCATATCCCCCAAGACGACCACCATGTGAGCCACGAATTGATCCAAGAACGAATCGACCACCTCCACCACAAACTCTTCAACCTTCCCCTGCAGAACACCCCAAACCTCATCATTACATCCCCAACCCCTCATCCTTTCCCTCCCTCCAACCTCCCAAACCCTCTCCAACCCCCCCGACCCCTAAGTTTATTCCCTCAACCCCTGCATCATCGATTCCTGCCTTACGTGTTGAGGCAGCAACTCGAACCGAAGAATCTCCCGACGAAATCACCGAAGAAATGTTGACAGAAGGACCCACATACAGCGAGGCAATAACCCAGACCGAGGAAAAGCCAGTGAAACAGGTGGAGTGTCAGACCCACAATTTACCCACAGCGTTTTTCAAGCTCGTGATGCATGAGAAATACACCAACAAGGTTCTTCTCACCAGCTAAGAATTTTTTGAATTACTACAGGATATTGTCATAGATGCAAGACAAAGTAATTCATCTTCGCTGGCAAAGAAAGTACATTCTGAATATACTAAATCAAAGAGTATACTACTACCAGATTTCCTCCTCGGACCAGAGTACCGTGTTGATCGAAGAAGACACACGCATTAATTGCTCTACTGATTAGTGGGTAATTATCTTTTTCTACTACTCATTATCCTTCCTCCCCCCCCCCCCCCCCCCCACCCGGTTTTCGGCCGCCTCACGTCTAACGACCGAATATTTCAACTGTCACTAATAACTACCGCTTAAGCTGTTGTTTACTTTTGTTTTGCTTTCTCTAAAAACTGATAATATTTTCGTTTTCTCTCGTCAAATCTCTATTGCTAACGATCGGCGCTTTTTTTCTATTATCGTAAAGTGAAATGTGGTACTTGAACTCCGTAGAGTTATGTGCTTTTTTCCGTTTTTCTACGACTATAAATTTTTCGAATTCCTTACTGGCTACTCTGACTCGCCAGGACTCGCTGCTATCGATCTTTATCTTCTACTAGTACCTTAGGGTTTAAAGGGGTTTCTAACCTTGCCTGTTCACCTTTCCTTTCTTTTTTAAATCATACCATCTCATATGCATAACCCATAGAATCATAAATAAAGGCTCACCTCATATCCTTAAAAATGACCTACGGGCTGCTCTTGAGCAAGAGCCCGTGCTGGCATAAAGCCAGCTTAATCTTCAACAACAACAACAACCCATTCCAATCAGTTCACGCTCACCTTTCCTTGATAATGAACCGATGATACGGTTGGAAACGTTGGAATTTCGTTACGCCCTTAGACTAAGATTTGTTAACCACTTTTGTTATCATATCAATAAATTATTATTTTTAGAAAACATTTCTTTAACCGAGATATGACATCGGCAAGCTATTAGCAAAGTATCAGCCCTGATGAGAAGATAATAAGAAGAATTGAAAAGACCATATATAAAATCAAATCCACTGATGCTGCCATCATCTTTAACAAAACATGTTTGAGAGAGGGTCTCCTACCTTCAAATAATAATAATAATAATAATAATAATAATAATAATAATAATAATAATAATAATAATAATAATAATAATAACAATAATAATAATAATAAATTAGAAAACCAGGAAACATATGACAATACACAAAGCACACACTCAAGAGCAAATACGGACAGACTATACATAACACGAAAGGAAGGAGGGAGAGGACTACTAAGTATAGAGGACTGCGTCAACATCGAGAACAGAGCACTGGGGCAATATCTGAAAACCAGTGAAGACGAGTGGCTAAAGAGTGCATGGGAAGAAGGACTAATAAAAGTAGACGAAGACCCAGAAATATAACCCAGAAATATACAGAGACAGGAGAATTACAGACAGAACAGAGGACTGGCACAACAAACCAATGCACGGACATTACATGAGACAGACTAAAGAACTAGCCAGCGATGACACATGGCAATGGCTACAGAGGGGAGAGCTAAAGAAGGAAACTGAAGGAATGATAACAGCGGCACAAGATCAGGCCCTAAGAACCAGATAGTTCAAAGTATGATTAGACGGAAATAACATCTCTCCCATATGTAGGAAGCGCAATACGAAAAATGAAACCATACCACATAGCAAGCGAATGCCCGGCACTTGCACAGAACCAGTACAAAAAGAGGCATGATTCAGTGGCAAAAGCCCTCCACTGGAGCCTGTGCAAGAAACATCAGCTACCTTGCAGTAATAAGTGGTACGAGCACCAACCTGAGGGAGTGATAGAAAACGATCAGGCAAAGATCCTCTGGGACTATGGTATCAGAACAGATAGGGTGATACGTGCAAACAGACCAGACGTGAAGTTGATTGACAAAGTCAAGAAGAAAGTATCACTCATTGATGTCGCAATACCATGGGACACCAGAGTAGAAGAGAAAGAGAGGGGAAAAAATGGATAAGTATCAAGATCTGAAAATAGAAATAAGAAGGATATGAGATATGCCAGTGGAAATCGTACCCATAATCATAGGAGCACTAGGCACGATCCCAAGATCCCTGAAAAGGAATCTAGAAAAACTAGACGCTGAAGAAGCCCCAGGACTCATGCAGCAGAGTGTGATCCTAGAAACGGCGCACATAGTAAGAAAAGTGATGGACTCCTAAGGAGGCAGGATGCAACCCGGAACCCCACACTATAAATACCACCCAGTCGAATTGGAGAATCTGATCTCGTTTGTCCTCCCCTGAGTGGCAGTAAGGGAGACATGACGCACTCACCCAACCATGCAAACCGCTTTGTCCACCCTAGGTGTGGGTGGTGTTGGTAGGGGAACGGGTGGGTAGGGGAGACATCCACCCTCCTACTGCAAGCCTGTTTATCTGGCTCAGGTTGGGGCGAGGTAGGTAGTGGATCAGGAGGGTTGGGGAGACAGCAGCCCCAGCGCACACCAACAACCTCCTATATAATAAAAATAATAATAATAATAATAATAATAATAATAATAATAATAATAAACGATCAGCAAAGATCCTCTGGGACTATGGTATCAAAGAACGGATAGGGTGATACGTGCAAAATAGACCAGACGTGACGTTGATTGACAAAGGGCAAGAAGAAAGTATCACTCATTGATGTCGCAATACCATGGGACACCAGAGTTGAAGAGAAAGAGAGGGAAAAAATGGATAAGTATCAAGATCTGAAAATAGAAATAAGAAGGATATGGGATATGCCAGTGGAAATCGTACCCATAATCATAGGAGCACTAGGCACGATCCCAAGATCCCTGAAAAGGAATCTAGAAAAACTAGAGGCTGAAGTAGCTCCAGGTCTCATGCAGAAGAGTGTGATCCTAGAAACGGCACATACATAGTAGAAAAAGTGATGGACTCCTAAGGAGGCAGGATGCAACCCGGAACCCCACACTATAAATACCACCCAGTCGAAGGTGGAGGACTGTGATAGAGCAAAAAAAATAAAAAAAAAAAAATAATAATAATAATAATGATACCACACACATGGCTAATAGAATGCCTGAAAATATATGGGGCAGAGGAAAATA
Organism: Macrobrachium nipponense; assembly: GCF_015104395.2. Classification (NCBI taxonomy): domain Eukaryota; kingdom Metazoa; phylum Arthropoda; class Malacostraca; order Decapoda; family Palaemonidae; genus Macrobrachium; species Macrobrachium nipponense. Next base: position 9,350,656 of record NC_087209.1, on the reverse strand, counting down.
CCATCAGCTTCCTCACAATGCGCAACTGGAATACAATACTTACAAGCTCTGGAATAAGACTAGCAGAGGTTAATATGGAGGAGAGGGATCTTCCAGGGTGACTCACTGTCCCCACTACTCTTCGTAGTAGCCATGATTCCCATGACAAAAGTACTACAGAAGATGGATTGCCGGGTACCAACTCAAGAAAAGAGGCAACAAAATCAACCATCTGATGTTCATGGACGACATCAAGCTGTATGGTAAGAGCATCAAGGAAATAGATACCCTAATCCAGACTGTAAGGATTGTATCTGGGGACATCAGGATGGAGGTTTGGAACTAGAAAAAATGCCGCCCTTAGTCAAACATTACAAAAAGGGCAAAAGTAACGAGAACTGCAAGGGAATAAATAAAGCTACCAGATGGGTGCAGCAACATCAAACACATAGATGAGACAGGATACAAATACCTGGGAATAATGGAAGGAGGAGATATAAAACACCAAGATATGAAGGACACGCTCAGGAAAGAATATTATGCAGAGACTCAAGGCGATACTCAAGTCAAAAACTCAACGCCGGAATATTGATAAAATCCATCCAAACACATGGGCAGTGCCAGTTAACTCGAAATACAGCGGCAGGAATAGTGGAATGGACCGCAAGGCAGAACTCCGCAGCATAGATCATGAAAAAACGGAAAACATATGACAATACACAAAGCACTACACCCAAGAGCCAAATGTACGGGACATACGATATCAATCAACACGAAAGGAAGGAGGGAGAGGACTAACTAAGTATAGAGGACTGCGTCAACATCGAAAACAGAGCACTGGGGCAACATATCTGAAACCAGTGAAGACGAGTGGCTAAAGAGTGCATGGGAAGAAGGACTAATAAAAGTAGACGAAGACCCAGAAATATACAGAGACAAGGAGAAAGACAGAAAGAACAGAGGTATGGCACAACAAACCAATGCACGGACAATACATGAGACAGACTAAAGAACTAGCCAGCGATGACAATTGGCAATGGCTACAGAGGGGAGAGCTAAAGAAGGAAACTGAAGGAATGGATAACAGCGGCACAAGATCAGGCCCTAAGAACCAGATATGTTCAAAGTATGATAGACGGAAATAACATCTCTCCCATATGTAGGAGTGCAATACGAAAAATGAAACCATAAACCACATAGCAAGTGAATGCCCGGCACTTGCACAGAAACAGTACAAAAGAGGCATGATTCCAGTGGCAAAAGCCCTCCCTCCACTGGAGCCTGTGCAAGAAACACCAGCTACCTTGCAATAATAAGTGGTACGAGCACCAACCTGAGGAGTGATAGAAAAACCGATCAGGCAAAGATCCTCTGGGGACTATGTATCAGAACGGATAGGGTGATACGTGCAAAAAGACAGACCAGACGTGACGTTGATTGACAAAGTCAAGAAGAAAGTATCACTCATTGATGTCGCAATACCATGGACACAGAGTTGAATAGAGAAAAGAGAGGAAAAAATGGATAAGTATCAAGATCTGAAAATAGAAATAAGAAGGATATGGATATGCCAGTGGAAATCGTACCCATAATCATAGGAGCACTAGGCACTATCCCAAGATCCCTGAAAAGGAATCTGGAAAAACTAGAGGCTGAAGTAGCTCCGGGCCTCATGCAGAAAGAGTGTGATCCTAGAAACGGCACACATAGTAAGAAAAGTGATGGACTCCTAAGGAGGCAGGATGCAACCCGGAACCCCACACTATAAATACCACCAGTCGAATTGGAGGACTGTGATAGAGCAAAAAAAAAAAAAAAACAAAAAAAAAAATAATAATAATAATAATAATAATAATAATCAATAATTAGTTAAAAGATCAGTGTTCCCTGTTATGGATTATATCAGAAGCATTGAGACTGGGAAATCCTAATGCATCTCAGTTAATTTTAAATTGCATAAATACAGCAGGAGCAGTTTTGTGGTAATCTCAAGAAGACATAGGAAATGTGATGACAGTTTTGACAGTCATTTTCACAGGGGCCCTCCACGATTAAACGCCTCAAGTATGAATTTGGCAGTGACTGTAGTGTCTCTATCACTCATGAGTCACTCCCTCAAAGAGGAAACTCCTAAATACTAAGAAGAGAAAGAGAGAGAGAGAATGAGCCTGTAACTGGTTTACGTAAAAGCTGTGAGAAGTCTTGTGTTGGCAAAAATAGACTGTTTCTTTTAGCATCTTTTTACCTCAAAACTTTTACATACCCTCCTCCATGCAATCAAGACGTTGTGTCAGCAAGTAATAACTGCTTACAAGTCACGAACGTCTGGCAAAAAGAACATGGAAAAGTTTAGACATTTTTCTCACAAACTGGTGATGCCAGCGAGTATTTTTGTTTTCGGATGTTTGTACCAAGCCCTATAAATATAATTATACAGATTCTCATCAAGGTGTAGTAAGAACAATTGATTCAAAGTAAAAACAAGGAAGATGTTTAGCTGCTTTTCTCACAAAGCGATTGCAGAACTGGTGAAGGCCAAGCCAGTATTTTTTTGGGGACATTTTGTACCCAAGCCTATAAATATTGATTATAAAGATTCTCATCACGTTGATAGTATGAACAAGTGATTCAAAGTAAACAGGGAATAGGTTTAGCTGCTTTTCCTCACAAAGTGATTGCAAAAACTGGTGAAAGTCGGGCAGTATTTTTAAGGACGTCTGTACCAAACCAATAAATAATATCATGCAGATTCCCATCAAGTTGATAGTATGAAAAAGAGAATAGGATTAAATTTTTCTCATATATTTACATTCTACGTAAAGCAGTAAATAAATTTATGTTATTTCTTTTGATGCGATCAGCTTTTTGGAAGTCTCTTAGTCTAATTATAAAAATAAGGCAATGCAGAGCGTGAATAGCAGAGCTCATTTGCAATCATGGACGGTTGTCTTTCTTTTGTACTGGAACAACAACAATTCCGTTCGTTACGAAGACAGACACGGAGAGAGAGAGAGAGTGGGTGTAATATATATATATATATATATATATATATATATATATATATATAATAATATATATTAATATTACATATATATATATATATCTATATATATATATATATAGTACTATATATATATATATATATATATATATATCGCGCCTTTTTCTGTAACTTTTTTCATTCTTTACCTATATGAAGAGAGAGTCAGCAGCAGTCCTCTGAAATATAGTACTTACTTTCTATATTTTGGCGTCTTTTTTAGCACCTTATATATATATATATATATATATATATATATATATATATATATATATATATATATATATATATATATATGACAGAGAGAGAGAGAGAGAGAGGCAATATATAAGAGACAGAGAGACAGACAGACAGACAGACATGCAGACAGGAAATGTATGTGGGGGTATGTGAGGTTGAGAGAGATATATATAAAACTGTGTGTGTATGAGAGAGAGAGAGAGATTCATTGCTTGAGTGTTTGTTGATGCAGCCTCCCCAGCCTCCTCCTCTTCAGAAGAAGAAGATAATTCAATTCCCCCTCTCATTGTTTCAGCAGAGGCAGGAGTTCCGAAGATGGTGTTTTAATTCCGCGAGAGTATTTCGTTGAATATTCAGACTGGGTTGTTCTGGCGAATGGAAAATAATGCAACTGCTATTGCATGAGTTTGCATAGGAGAGTTCGTGTAAGAGTTTTGTATGGAAAGAAGTTTGCTCGTTTAAAAAAAAACGCTAAAATAACAAATTAGCACTATTGCTAGACGCATTTGTCTGAATTTGTTAAGTTACAGACGAATGTATGTGAATTTTTGACGGATGCTTAAACAAATTTCCTTTTCATCCAATATAAATAAATGTATATATATAATAGGTAATTATATATATACACATATATTCTATATACACATGTATATATACGTATCTCTCAAGTATAAAAGGCCCATTAAACACTGGTTTTAAGCTAAGGACTATATTTCGGTGGACTAAGTTCCCAACCCTTATCAACTAAGGTGAATACATTGCACTCCTTAGATTTATGGGGCGGGGGGGAGTCAGTCCACCGAAATATAGTAGTCCTTAGCTTTAAACCAGAGTGTTTTAATGGGCCTTTTATGCTTGAGACGTATCGTGTTTTAACAGAAGAATTTATTTACATGTATGTATATGGGTGTGTTCTCGTGGGCTAGATATAGTAGATTCACATCAACCGTGCATCTGAAGTCTAGGCCGTCCCTTACGAAGCTCCTGATTGGCTGTTAATAAGCCAATCGCCAGGGCTGTGAGTTTTGCTTATCAAACAGCCAATCAAGAGCGTCGTAAGGGACTAGCTGAGAAACATCGAATGCACGGTTGATGTGAATCTACTAAAGCATTTCGGGTAACTCCTAATTCCACTGACCAACTTCGAATAAGGAACCAAAGAATTGAACGATACCTCCTTTTCCCTCCTTCGTCAGTCCTGATGCAAAAAGGGAGTGAAATTTTAATCCAAACTCTCTCTCTCTCTCTCTCTCTCTCTCTCTCTCTCTCTCTCTCTCTCTCTCTCTCTCTCTCTTTCCGGAATGAGACGATGAAAGCGAAGGGAAAAACTCCAAGAATATCTATTTCCTCTCAAGGCAGCGCCCAATTCCATTTTCTGTGGCAAACTGGATCTTTTACTTGTTATTTTTGATAGTTTATTCATATGTTTTTTAATATTTATGTACCAGTCTATTAATTTATTGAATTTTCTTTTCCAGTAACTTATCTCTTCTTTCTGTATTCCCTATTGTCTTCTGTAAAAACTCTTTTCAAATTATCGCCATATTCTTTGGAAGCTTGAATTTCAAGTCATTGTTCCATATGAATATGGAATGATGGTAATAATAATAATAATAATAATAATAATAATAATAATAATAATAATAATATTAATAATAATAATAATAATAATAATAATAATAAATAATGACAATATGTTTTATTAAAGTAATTGCTGCCTCAGCTGCATTAATTTCATATAGATTATAAAGGTTCCTCTTTATTAATGCAGCTGTGGCAGCAATTACTTTTAATTAACATGTTTATAAGAGGGTTTAATTCAAGCATACAATAATAATAATAATTAATAACAATAATAATGATAATAATAATATAATAATAATAATAATAATAATAATAATAATAATAATAATAATAATAATAATAATAATAATAATAATAATAACAATAGCTTGAATTTCAAGTCAGTGGCCCCAGCAGGCAGGCTTGTTCCATAGAATAAGGTTCATCTTCTGAATACTAATAATAATAATAATAATAATAATATATAATATAATAATAATAATAATAATGAACAGTAGGGTGATACGTGCAAATAGACCAGATGTGACGTTGATTGACAAAATCAAGAAGAAAGTATCACTCATTGATGTCGCAATACCATGGGACACCAGAGTTGAAGAGAAAGAGAGAAAAAGGGAAAAAATGGATAAGTATCAAGATCTGAAAATAGAAATAAGAAGGATATGGGATATGCCAGTGTAAATTGTATCCATAATCATAGGAACACTAGGCACGATCCCAAGATCAAAGAAAAAGGAATCTAGGAAAAACTAGAGGCTGAAGGTAGCTCCAGGACTCATACAGAAGAGTGTGATCCTAGAAACGGCGCACATAGTAAGAAAAGTGATGGACTCCTAATGGGAGGCAGGATGCAACCCGGAACCCCACACTATAAATACCACCCAGTCGAATTGGAGGACTGTGAATAGAGCAAAAAAAAAAAATAAAAAAAAATAAAAAAAAATAAAAAAAATTAAAGATAATAATAATAATGTTCTAAGGGGTCCACAATAATAAGATGTTAAAAGTTCGTGATAATTTATATATACTCTATAAAAGCTGCGCCATCCCTGGGTTCATCCTCAGTCCAAAAATCTTTGGACTGAAGATGAACCCAGGGAAGGGTTCAAAAGCTTTTTTGAAGAGTGGTTAAATTATACACGAACTTTTAACATTCTTATTATTGTGGATGCCTTTTAGAACATTGTATAAACTCTCGTGATAGAGAGTCTTTTCCCAATAATAATGATAATAATGTTAGACTGTTTATATTTTCCATCCCGTTTCATCAGTTTCCTTCCTATCTTTGACATCCCTCAAAGATCTTTGAAAGACGTCTCATTTCCCACCGAAATAAGTGAACCCTCTGCACATGGGCATTTGGGCGACACATCTCAATAGCCAACCCTTCGAGGGGGGTTCAGACACGCAGGCAAAACCCCACGAAAGGCACCAAAAAAGCACCGTGGGGTTTATAAATGTCCCGTCAGGTCTTAGCAGATCAGCTCACCAATAGCTAAGAGACTTCTTCTTAACCATCCAATCACTCAAGTTGAACATGGTCACCTCTGGGAAGTCTCCTCCTCCTCCTCCTCCTCCTCCTCCTCCTCCTCCTCCTCCTCCTCCTCCTCCTCATTGCATCCTTATAGGGTCATCTATTACAACGTCAGCTGGCATCGGATAACCCAGATGAGCTGCCTAATATATTTACGAGGTCTTCGATAGAAGAAAAAGAAGAGGAAGAAGAAGAAGAAGAAGAGGGATAGAGAGAAAAGGGGTTTTTGGTAAATAAGAGAGAGAGGGGGGGCGAGGGTTACACCCCTCTCTGGGGGGTGGGGTTTCAATTCCAGTAAGTAGATACCTACAGATGGCGCGTCAAAATAGGCATATTTTTCGATATTTTTTTTTATATCAGTGGCTGTACATTTCTCTCTCTCTCTCTCTCTCTCTCTCTCTCTCTCCTCTCTCTCTCTCTCTTAAATGCGTGTTATTTCTATGCCTGCTTATTTGCATATTAATATGACTTACCTTCCTGTAGGCTGGATGACGTTCTCTCTCTCTCTCTCTCTCTCTCTCTCTCTCTCTCTCTCTCTCTCTCTCTCTCCATTCATAGCCTCATCCTTCTTACTTTTCTCAGTCCTTTGTTTCACAGGGCAACTACAAGGTTTTCCTCCTGTTATACCTTTAAACTAAACCTTTCTACTCTCAGTTTCCCTTTCAACGCTGAATCGCCTCATAGGTCCCACCGTGCTATTCCTCAATATACCCTGTTCCGAACAGGGGTCTGAATTACTTCTTCCAGGCCCCACTACCGATCCCAGGATCCAGGTTCGATTCCCCGCTCTGCGAACGCGGAACCAGAGGAATGCATTTATGCTAAATAGAAATTCATTTCTCTATGTGGTTTGGATCCCACAATAAGCTGTACGTTCCGTTTGCTAGGTAACCAATTGGTGAAAAATATCTAATCCTTCGGGCCAGCGCTGCCAGCAAGGAACCAGAGGAATACATTTCTGCTGATAGAAATTCATTTCTCGATGTGGTTCGGATCCCACAATAAGCTGTAGGTCCCGTTTGCTAGGTAACCAATTGGTTCTTAGCAACGTAAAAAATATCTCATCCTTCGGGCCAGCCAGCAGCCCTACTAGGAGAGCTGTTAATCAGCTCAGTGGTCTGGTGAAACTTATGTATACATACTTAACTTAATCTTCCAGGCACCCCTGGTTGAGTCGTCTAAACTTTCCCAGTATTAAACATTTCCAGTAAGCCTAAGCACCGTTCGTTCCAGGCCTAAACAAACTTAACTTCGTATACAGACTTGTAAAGTCTGTACGGAACTGCGTACAGCAGACAGTTAAATAAGGAATTCGTTGGGTCCTCGCTTACGTCTAGTTCTGAAAGCAGCTGATATATTTGAAATAAGATGTAAGTTTGTAATATAAATAGGGAAATAAATACCTAGGGATAACAAACTATTAATCTTTGATTATTATAAAGAAAGATAGTTAAGTACTCCTCACTTACAGCTGATACTATGACTAATTACTCGTAGATTTACACTTAGACAAGTGGAATGTATCCTCAAGGAAAACAAGTATTTCATCTTTGATTATTTGAACAAATTTCAGTCCTCACTTGCTTGTAGTTGTGAAAACAGCTGATTATTTTTTGAAATAATACAACGTAAGTTGGTCATAAGAATAAGGATAAGTATACATGAGGCTAACACGTGACCATGCTTTTGATTTTCTTTAAAGTTCAGTCCTCAACTACTGTTATTAGAAATAATAAAACGTACGTTTTTCATAACAAGGGGGTGGGGCGGGGAAGGTATACATGAAAAGAACAAATTATTTCTTGTATTTTTACAAAACAGCTGTCATTTGAAGTAATAAAGCTTAAGGTTTGTTATAACAAGGGAGAAAGACCTGGAGAGAACAAGTAACCGATCTTAAATTATTATCAAAAGAGTTCCGTCTTCCTCACTCACTTAACTTGTAGCTCTGAAAGGGACAAGTTACTGATCTTAAATTAATATCAAAAAGATTTCAGTCTTCCTCGCTTCTACTTATTTGTAGCTCTGAAGGGGACAAGTAACTGATCTTAAATTGTTATAAAAAAAAAAAAGGAGTTCAGTCTTCCTCACTTACTTAACTCATAGCTCTGAAGGGAACAAGTAACTGATCTTAAATTATTATCAAAAAGAGTTCAGTCTTCCTCACTTACTTACTTGTAGCTGTGAAGGGAACAAGTAGCTGATCTTAAATCATTTTAAAAAGCATTCAATCTTCCTCACTTACTTGTAGCTTTGAAGTGGACAAGTAGCTGATCTTAAATTATTTTAAAAAGCATTCAATCTTCCTCACTTACTTGTAGCTCTGAAAGAGACAAGTAACTGATATTAAATTATTATTAAAAAGAGTTCAGTCTTCCTCGCTTATACTTACTTGTAGCTCTGAAGGGGACTAGTAACTGATCTAAAATTGTTATAAAAAAAAAAAAAAAAAAAAAAAAAGTTCAGTCTTCTCAATTACTTGTAGCTCTGAAAACAGCCAATATTTTTCAAATAAAAAAGGTATATCTGTAATGCATACATTATGTTAATACAGATATTTTCCATATCTGTAAATAAACCCATGACCCAAGGGGTCATTGACGAGTTAGGAGAGTGATCAATAGCCATAACAGGACGTAAAACTAGACCATGCCATGCAATGCTTGCAGTGGCCTGGTTTGCATTTATCTGTATCAACAATTGTCATCTCTTGTAAACAGGTCACAGCACCTTCCATGGGAAGCTGGTGACCTATCGCCTGTAGAGGAAACACATGACTTCCGAGTCATATGAACACGTATCTGTTATTTGTGTAATATGCTGAGATAGCTATTGTCAGCTATCGATGCGACCCTCTTGTAAAGTTAGTTCTATCCTAATTCTCCAACAGAGCGGTCATCTGACCAACCTTTCCTATACTCCTGTGATGGAGTTGAAATAAAGTTGCTAAGAAGTTAACTCAGGAAGTTTGAGTCATCTCCCCTATTCTGAAGAAGAAGCAAAATCTACTTGATGTCACTCAGACGAGAAAGGGAAAAGGAACCACAATGCTTGCGTATCACAGTCGCAAGAGTAGACATACAACTGGTCACCGACCTATACCATTGTAAGTGGTGGACCGCAGACAGTTATATATGGTGGCAGTAATAAGTATCTACGTCTACCGAAGCAAACGGAATCATCGAGAATGTAACTAATCAGAAGTAAAACAGAGGGAACAGGATCTTCAATCAACATAGGCAACTGTAAACATCCTACGAACTCTAAGAAATGTCCTTCATCGAGACGTATTCAAGCAGCTAAATCAACGTTTAGAGAACGACTTTCATCACATATCTTCGAGAATCAAATAGGACGTGAATGCAGCATCGGATCTTCAATGGGAAGCGAATCATTCAACAAATAAACAACGCACGAGCAGAAGTCAAGGCGAAAATATTGGGTCAACCACGGAGCAAGTCGAGAGAGAGAGGCTGTGACGTCATCACAACACTACAATCTTCCTTCATATATACTAAAGCTAAGTACATCCTTTATCCATTCAGGTGTTGTCAGTGAAGTGCTATACATCACGAGTCGATCGTCCATTATTCCTGGGGTGAGTTATACGCAATCTTAATCTTCCTTCGTTGCAGGAATCTATCTTCAACTACGAATTCTCGCCTGCAGAATTTTTTTTATCTTTGTTGCTAATTTCTTTTTCTTCCAGAAGTTCTCCGGAAATATCGTTATCACATTATCTATCTTTAATCTTATCATTTTGGGGGACTCTGCTATAATCTGCAACACATCTTTATTGTATATTGCATATGCGTTTACACAGTGGACGGGTGTATTCATATAGATACTTTGATAGGATCGTAAGGAATCGTAGTAATAAGAAAAAAGCAAAAGTGAATATGGCGACCACTGCGGCTGTCAGCTCGTCCACACCCGGTAACCCCAATCCCGTTGTTACATTAGTGAGTGCATGATCTGCTATAGTTGCTTTTCAAGGTCGGGTCAATGGGTTCCTGCCTCAGAACGTCGAGTCATGGATCTCATCAGTGGATGCTCATTTAAACGCAAAATGCATCACAGACCCATCTGTACAATTACAGAAAGCTAAAAGCTTCATAGACTTTGCTAAAGGAGATGCAGGTGCATATCTCAGAGGAGTCTCTTTCCAAGAGGCGGTTACATGGGACGATTTCAAAGTTAGGCTACGTGCTATTTATGGTTGTGAAGAAGCCTTAGATGTAGTTTTGGCTTTGAGGAACATCCTTAATCAAGCCTCTATGACTCAGCTTAATGTTGTAGAACGGGTGGCAGTAATTGCCGACCGGCTAAATGAATATCAAGATAACTTATGTAACTCCACTTGGGTTACAAGAGCCAATATCGCCGTGAAAGATTTCATACGGTTGATATACTTAACATGCATGACAGTTATGTTGCCTGAAGCTTTAGTACGGTGTTTTGACAAAAAGCTAACGCCCGACAGTACGGAACTAGATGTGTATAAACAGATCAAAAAGCACATGTCTAAGTGTACTGACCTCGATCCCTTGCTTACTCAAGTGTTTGCAAAAAATGAAAATAAGCCACAACAAGTAAACATAGTTAATAATAATCAAGCTGCAGGGATGACTTGTTACAATTGCAAGAGGCCAGGACACATGATTTCAGACTGTAGGACGCGTTATTGTTCAATTCATAACAGCTCCACTCATTCATATAATCGTTGCTCCTCGCGAAATCAACAGCAGAATCCTAGAAACACGCAAACCATTGCCAATGATAACAAGAAGAAGAATCCTCAGTACTATAAGAAGAAGCAGACGAACAGCAACGCTGTTCAACATCAGAAACAAACAAATCATGCTTCAAGTAACTCTGTTCCCGGGCCATCTAGCCAAAACTCACAAGGTCAGACGAATTTTCCGAGTGTGCAAAGCAAAGCAAATACCACGTAATCAACTCCAATGGGGGAGAGAATGATGTTGGGTCATTCGTATCAACATCTTTTGTATCAAATAACCAATTTAAACATTTACAAGATCATTGTGAGACAATCGATTTTCCTATGAAACACACGACCGAATCCAAAAAATCAGTGCAGGTTCCCGTAGATTTTCAACAAATTCACGCCATTATAAGCCAAAATGAATTGCGCCCCACATTACATGCAGTAAATTTAGAGCACCGATCCTTCACACTGTTTTTTTATTCTGGTTGTCCACGTAATATCATGGATCTGCAGACTCACCACTTGTCTTAGCCCCTGCCAAAACGGCGTGTATATCAAAGGAAAATTCTATAAGGCTTCTAACACCTTAAAATCAGTTTTGGACAAAAAGGAGACAAACAATAAAACAGTAACGTACGTTGAGGAACCAATCACTTGTCTCATGAATCAAGAAATAATCCAAGCGACCCACAGAATTCTCGCTCACGACGTAATCAGCTTGCACGCAAACTCTCGAGCCGAACGTAACTTCGAATATATTAGTGCGAGTAAAGAAAACTTTGCCGGGATCTGAAATGTTAATCCTTTCAGACACTCTGAAAACTAACGGATTGTCCGTCACACAAGCCATATATACAGTCGGCTCACAACAACAATGTAACATTGAAGTCTGTAATCATTTGAATACCACTTTAGTAATCCACAAAAATCAACATATCCTGGATGTGGAAGTTTATAAACATCGCATTCTTACCGTCGCTGAGATCAATCATGCTCAATCAGTTGCGGATGAATCTCTTTTGCAATCTATTAAAAGTAAAATCAATAAAGACATTCAAGAAGAGGAAATTCAGCAGAAATTTCTTGATCTTTTAACTGAATATCATGATGTTTTCTCCACTACTGAGGGATCCTTAGGAAAAACGGATGTCATAGAACACCAAATAAGGTTAAAAGACAAGCAGAAAGTTATCTATGTACCTTCGTACAGACTCCCTATGAAATTCCAAAATGAGATAAACGATGAAGTAGGTAAAATGCTAGAGGAAGGAGTCATTAGGAAATCGAACAGCTCTTATAATTTTCTGTTAATAGTCGTACCGAAAAAAGATTGAACCTGGCATATCTGCGTAGATTTCCGTCGCTTAAATGAGGAAACGATCCTTGATTGATTCCCAGTGCCATGTACTGATGATATTTTATCTTTGTTAGGTCAGAACAAATATTTTACCAGTTTGGACTTACTTAAAGGCTTTCACCAGATACCTTTAGAAGAAGAGTATCCCATACACTGCCTTCAGCACAGCCAGGGAAGATTATGAATTTTTGCGTATGCCTTTTGGTTTACGTTGCGCCCCAATAACATTTACTAGAATGATTAACATAGAATTTGGAGACTTGTTAGGGGATATCCTACATGCCTATATGGACGACCTTGTAATCTTTTCTAATACCTTAGAAGAACATCTACGTAAACTGGAGCTAGTGCTACAGAGACTAAGGCAGCATAATTTAAGGGTAAAGATAAGTAAGTGTGAATTTTTCAAAACAGAACTACTCTATTTAGGTTTTACGGTGTCTAGTCAAGGTCTTAAAGTAGTCCACGATAAGCTGTTGGCTATCCGTAACTTTCCGATACCTACTAACGTCAAGGGGACACAGCAATTTCTGGGATGTAGTGGGTACTATCGGAGGTTCACACGCAACTACTCAATAATAGCCGCTCCCCTAACCGATCTTACGAAGAAGGGCGTAGATTTCATATGGTCTGAGAAGTATCAACAGGCGTTTGATACCTTGAAAGATGAACTGTGTAGTTCTCCTATATTAAAATTTCCTGACTTCGGTAAGGAATTCTTTATTGCAACAGACGCCTCAGACCTAGGAGTAGGTGGGGTATTGCTTCAGCAATATGACAAACAGTTTTTCCCTATAGCTTTTTATTCCCGTAAACTGAGACCTTCCGAAAGTAAATATGCAGTAATAGATAAGGAAGGGCTAGCTATTGTTAACTCCTTAGTGCATTTTAAGTTCATAATATATGGTTATCCCGTCAAGGTTCTTACTGACCATAAGCCCCTAACCGACTTCTTTAAAGGCTTTAGTCACAGTCCCAAAAGAACTCGGTGGCATATGATCATCGAAGACTTTGGCGCGAGGATCGGATATCTACCTGGGAAAGCAAATATCATTACTGACGCATTATCATGCAACCCCACATTATCTTGTACGGAGCCATTAGCTGAATTAATAGATATATCAACATCCATGCCTATTGTTAAAACTGTATCTGAACAGGAAGACCTGGGCTGGAGCGCTGAACTAATACAGACTGAACAAAGAAAAGATCAGCAATTAGAAAAAATAATAAATGCTTTGAATGGAAATCCTAAGGAAAAGGAATATATAAAGTATACGCCGCAGAATTATATAATCAAGGATAATATTCTGTGTAGATCCGTGACAAGGAAAACCCGCAACACACCACAGGTAACTAACGACCAGGTAGTGGCACCAATCTCACTTATACCAACTGTCTTAAATTGGTTGCATTCCAATCCATTACATGGCCATCCGGGGTTCTCTATCATGTCACAGAAAGCCAAATCATTATTTTATTGGCATACGATGCTTACAGATATAAAAAAACACATAGCTAATTGTCGCACTTGTCAGGAAAACAAAGGGCACACGAAGACACCTGTCAGGCTAGGGGCCTATCCCGTGCCCAATCAACCCTTTGAAGGAGTACACTTAGATTTAATAACAGGGTTTTACGAGTCAGACAGAGGAAATAAGCACCTCTTAGTAATCATAGATGCCTTGACTCGATATACAGAACTGATAGCGCTTGAAACTAAAACCGCAATCGAATGCACTAGGAAGTTTTACGAGTGCTACATTTGTAAACATGGAATTCCACACATAATAATCTCTGACTCGGGTGGAGAATTCAATAATCATTTCCTTAACTCGTTGCATAAAGAAAATCAATACCATGATCTACCACCCAGAGTCTAATGGGCTAGTGGAAAGAGCAAATAGGAAGGTTTTAAACATATTAAGAGTTACGCTCGGGGAATTGGACCCCTTGCCATACCTGCGGTCCTAAGCACCCTTAATCACTCATATCATGTGTCTATTAAAATGTCACCGCATGAGGCACTGTACGGTACCCCAGCTAGAACGCCTTTCCATGTATTTACGCCTAAAACCAATTTATCAAATCCTCTAAAGGATGTTATGGATGCAAGTATAAGTCGATATAATATACTTCGTAATAATTTAGAAGAATTACAAATCATAATGAAAAGAAATCATGATAAAATAGCTAAGCCAACTAAAACATATACCGTGGGTGATAAGGTATACATACAAGTATATGTACGCAAGGGACTCAACTACAAACTGACACCTAAGTTTGAAGGCCCGTTTAACATTTTAGAAATATTAACGGCCAATAGATTTAGAGTTCAAAACGTATCCCAACCCACTGATAAGAGAATCATACCACTGGCACATATAAGAAGTTAAAAGGAGGGTAGAAAGGAAGAGAGGGGAATTTTTGTATCTATGAAACTTGTATAATAAATTATGTATATATAATATCTGTATGAAACCATTTTTTTTAACATTTGTAATTACATATATTTCACTCATTGCAGGTTTCCAAAATGAAGCTTATATTGTTAAGAGTGGTACTGTTCGTTCAGACATCTTTGTCGTGTGGGAAGAGCGCTAAAACAAAAAATATAAATTTTTCACATGGCACTATTATTGAAAGAACAGAAGACGTTTTCATTACAGCAAGAAATATAGTTATAGAGGTTGATATGCAAGCGATTTTCCTGCCAGAGAATGATGTCATTAACCTAAAGAGCGACCTGTCGAGGTTCGCTGAATCATTGAACCAATTGCACCAACGTCATTTTCCTTTTAATCCAGAGATTTCGCTAGCACAAACACTAAGCGTCGCGGAAATGTTATCATACGACTTGCAAAATAAAACTGCCGAGGCAGAAGGTCTGGCTCGAGATCTGCTGATGTGGACTGTGCGACACAATAGCCTAGAAAGACGCAACCCGTTTATCTTTGCTGCACTAAACATCTTTGGATCTGTTGCAAGTTTAGGCTTAGGAATTTCAAATCGTCTTAAAATTAATGATCAGAATAAGAGAATTGAGTTTTTGCAACGTGAAAACGAATTAGTTTTTTCCGAACTTCGTAAACAATTATCATCAATTAATCAAATAATGAGTTCGGTGAACGAACATTCTAGTAATATCGATCAGATTATGGAAGTGCAACACTTGCTGGCAACGTTAGAGTATTATACTTCTAAAGTAGATCATATCCGTACCAAAATTTCACATTTTATTGAGAAGTTAAAAGACTATGTGGAAGCTATCACGCTAGCCACAAAGGGTGTTTTATCGCCACATCTTTTGCCTATTTAAGATCTGACTTTAACTTTGGAGAACGGACGGGAGAAACTGGGTTATGTTCCTTTGTTAGACGCCCATAAGATAAAATTTTATTATAGTTTAATATCAGTAAGCGTTGAGAATTACAGGATCATGATTACCCTTCCCTTTGATTCTTCTGATGCCTGGCAAGCATACAAAATCACACCGTTCCCAACTTTCATGACGAATAACTCAAGTCCAGTAATATCCAATCTGACGGGAAACGTATTGATTTCCCCTGATAAGGAAACATATACAGTCATCAAGGACTTAGATAAATTCACTCACTGTTCAGATGCCATGAATAATAAAGTTTGTACAGCTGACTCCTTTGAATTCCATCATATATCAATGGATTCATGCGAGTTAGGTATAGTGCTAAACGGTTCTCTCTCCCATACACACGAAGGTTGTCTGAAAAACTTTATCTTTTTGACGATAATAAGTTCAATTACAGGCTGAACAACGGATCGTGGATGCGATACGACAAGGAAGGATTTCAAGTCTCGTGTCCAGACGGATCAACGGCCTACTCCCAGATATTCGTTGCCGCTGACGGATGTATCGGAATGTCAACGAACTACACGATCCGCGGAGTTAACACTATCATCCGAGAACGAGCTTACTTCGCGAATTTTTCATGGACAAGCACTATTATCCCCGCCTTACCTCTCCCATACAACACGAAGGTGGCTCATCATTTGACGCAACTAGCTGAGATGGACCACACGTCAAGGACTTATGCCGATGAGGATCTGCGTTTCTACGTATTGCTGGCCGTGATATGCGTTACGGTGGTGATTCTCATCGCCGCTAATATATTTGCTTGGCGTAGGTTGAGGCGAACACAGATGAATCTTCAGAGGAACGTCGTGCCCCACCCGAACAACATTCCTATCGCGCTAAAAGCGTTTACTGTTAGAGCTATTTGAAATTGGCCATTTCACTTGACTCGGAGGAAAATTGTCTGAAATTGTGTTGTGTGTGAAAAGCAGTTCATACGCTGGCAATATGTATGACAAGAAACTCCGAGACATTGCATTCCATACATATATCTATATAATTATAAATATGAACAGTTAAAAAATACCATTATGGGCACCTAATAAAATATTGAAGCCCTATATATTAAAATGTCGGTGCGTGTACGTACCTGGAATCTATATATTGTGCACAATCATATGAATTATATATCTATATCTTTATCTGGTAACAACTATTCTTAAACAGTTACCCATTATCATATATGAATTATGAATCTTTATCTGGTAACACTTATTCTTAAACAGTTACCTATTATTATAACCATTCATGTATACATGCTAACCTTTTATCTTATATGGTACCACTTATTCATTTAGTCACATTATGCATTTTAGAATGTAATTATTATGTCATGCAATTATCAGCAGAACTCTAGTACTTTCTGTTGTCTATGTATCCTTATGACTAACAGTATATACAACATATCCATATGCATTTATCTTAAACATGGATCTGTATTTTCCATGCATTATTCTTTACTTATGAGTATGTCTATTATGTATGTATTTTTTTTTTACATATAATTTTTTGCATATTATTCCTTAGTCACTTGATTATGGCTATGACTAATTATATACGATCACTCTCCTATGAAACATATTTAACGTAAGTTTTAATGTTCAGTGCTTGGCTGGTAGCTGACCGAGCTAATGTAATGCATACATTATGTTAATACAGATATTTTCCATATCTGTAAATAAACCCATGACCCAAGGGGTCATTGGCGAGTTAGGAGAGTGATCAATAGCCATAACAGGACGTAAAACTAGACCATGCCATGCAATGCTTGCAGTGGCCTGGTTTGCATTTATCTGTATCAACAATTGTCATCTCTTGTAAACAGGTCACAGCACCTTCCATGGGAAGCTGGTGACCTATCACCTGTAGAGGAAACACATGACTTCCGAGTCATATGAACATGTATCTGTTATTTTTGTAATGTGCTGAGATAGCTATTGTCAGCTATCGATGCGACCCTCTTGTAAAGTTAGTTCTATCCTAATTTTCCAACAGAGTGGTCACCTGACCAACCTTTCCTATACTCCTGTGATGGAGTTGAAACAAATTTGTTAAGAAGTTAACTCAGGAAGTTTGAGTCAACTCCCCTATTCTGATGAAGAAACAAAATCTACTTGATGTCACTCAGACGAGAAAGGGAAAAGGAACCACAATGCTTGCGTATCACAGTCGCAAGAATAGACATACAACTGGTCGCCGTCCTATACCATTGTAAGTGGTGGACCGCAGACAGTTATATATCTACACAGAACAAATAATCTTTTAATAATTACCGCCACAGTTGACCTTGTTTAACACCACAATCACATCAAAATCAGCCCATGACCATCAGACAGTTTCTGTTCTTCTGAAAAAAAAAAAAAAAAACTTACTTCGTGAACAGCCTGAAGCTTCGAGCTCCTCCCCCCCTCCCCCCAAACCCCCAAACCCCACCCAACCCCCCTACCCCCCACCTACCTCCCACCCCCCATTAATTCCCTCCTCGAATATTCAGCAGATCTCAAACTTCCTCCTCGAGGGGGGGGGGGGGGTGAGTTTCTTGGTCTTTTGTTGTTTCCCATTAAGAAGAAGAAGAAGAATTGTTAACAGGTTGCTTAAGATTCATTGGTTCTCAGTCCCTCCAGACTCGAGATATCACAGAAAAATGTTTTGAGAACGTCTGAAGATTCCACGTTTTCTTTTAAGTAGTTGTAAGGAAACGTTTGGGAGTTACAGACGTTAGTAGCTGTAATGTTTTTTGTTATTTTATGATAAACAGCGAAGCCATTTAGTTAACTTATCTGATTATTCATCAGTTAATGTAAACATTACAACTAAAAAAAAATTTTTGGGGGTAATAAAGACACGTTTGGGAGTTCCAAATGTTTTTAGTAGCTATAATGTTCTTATGCTTTTTTGATAAACAGGTAAGCCAGTTAATTGAATTATTTGATTATTTATCAGAGAACTATAAAATTACAACTAAAAAAATGTTTTGGGGATGATAAAGGCACGTTTGGGACCTCCAAATGTTTTCAGTAGCTGTAATGTTTTTTTTCTTTTATGATAAACAGTGAAGCCAGTTAGTTAACTTATCATATTATTTAATAGAGAAGCATAAACATTACAACTAAAGAAATGTTTTTTTTTTGGGGGGGATAAAGACACGTTTGGGATTTCTAAACGTTTTTAGTAGCTATAATGTTTTTAGTTAACTTTTCTGATTATTTATCAGAGAAACAAAAACACGACGCCAACTATAAATGTTCTGGAACTCACAAACGTTTCTCATCCCCTAAAAATTTTTTTTTATTTTGTCTCGAGTCCGGAGGAAAGGACACAATGAATCTTAAGCATCTTGGTAGCAATTCCTCTTTTTCTTGTCTTCAAATGGGAAACAAAATAGCCATCAGTTTAGTTACAAAGGAAGAGTATGTATACTATATATATATATATATATATATATATATATATATATATATATATACTATATATATATACATATATATTATATATACAATATATATATATATATTATTACTTTTTATATATATTGATATACTATATCTTTATTATAATATATATGTATATATATATATATATGTTGTTGCTTTCCCTTCTTTTGATGGGAAAAAAAAAATAACTTTCACTTTAGTTATAAAGGAAGAATATGATGTGCTTTTTCAATTTAGTTACATAAGAACAGTATATATATAATATTCTCACATATATATGATATATATTTATATATATATATATATATATATATATATATATATATATGAATTGTGTTTCTTTCTTCGTTTGAAAAGGCACGGTTGGGGTGGGGGAGAGGGGGGGGGGAGGGAGAAGACCAACACTTGCACATCAACTGTACGCGATTTCCGAACTTTCGGTATAAGATGATGCTCACGAGATTTTTCGTCCTTTCCCTGAGTTTCCAACTGATTAGCATTGGGGAAACCTCTTAATGAACAGTAAAACTCTCTCTCTCTCTCTCTCTCTCTCTCTCTCTCTCTCTCTCTCTCTCAGTTATTTACATTTGATTCTTAAAAGAGCCCACATGCTTCAGACAAGTTTCGTTAAATCTTATGACACGCTCAAGACGTAAACATTGGATTACGTGACCTATATGTTGTTAGTCGACTGTACCGGGTCACAGCTATGACAGAATATGGGACTCTAGCCTCGCAACCTCATCACCACCCCCCCAAAAAAAAAAAAAACAAAAAAAAAAAAAACTGGAAGTCTAAATAACCCATCCGAAGAATTCAGCAATTCAACATCGTGCAAATCGACTCATTTGTTTCACGAGGAAGTTTCTTTTTGAAACTCAGGCCCGAAAGAAGCTTCTGACAAGATGCACGAACGATGACGTGGTCGTCGGTTCTTCATCTCCAGAGCAAACAGGCTATTGTTTGTGCTTCCGATGTTCAACTGTGTCGAGCTGAGTCGAGTGGGGAATA
>NC_087209.1:9322857-9325357 GCF_015104395.2 Macrobrachium nipponense | reverse complement strand
TACTACCAGTATTAAATGAAGGAGACACGCAAACCATCATAGTGATGAATGCGCAGGGTTTAGTTACGAGTAACTCAAAAAAAAAATAGAGTACTTAGAAGAACTAACCCAAAAGGAAAAGAAAATAGATATAATGAATATAAGTGAAACCTGGTATTCCCAAGAGACTGGGAATGATGATCAAATAAAAGGGTTCCAAACTTATAGATCAGATAGAAAAAATAGGAATCAAGGGGGAACCGCAACATATGGGAAAGACAAAAACAAGGAAAAATATATGAGAAATATAGTAACTCAGAATGTGAACTTAATAGCGGTTAGAATTTGAATCTGAAAAATTGATGAACATAGTAATATATAGACCTCCTAATACTAAAGAGTTTGACTTAATAATTGAAAAATTGGATGGATATATGTAGAAATCACAAGGACTGGACTATTCTCCTATCTGGTGACTTCAACTTTCCTTTCGTAGAATGGAAAGAACGAATAGGAGATTGTGGTTGTACTTATACATATAAAAAAGAGAGTAATAGTAGTGCAGAAGATAAGAGGCAATTTGAAAAGCTATTAGATATGCTACTAGAATACAACATTCAACAAATAAATCACCTGCCAACAAGAAAGGAAAATACTTTAGACCTAGTATTTGTGAACGAGATGAATTATGTTAAAGAAATAATAGTTTATAATGCGAGTATTTCAGACAATAATGTCATAGAATTAACAGTTTCATTCCAAAGCAAGTGAAAATAGAGATAAGCAAGAATGAAAAGTGGGAAGGATATGGAAAATACAACTTCTACAGTAAAAAAATATAAAATGGTCAGAAATTAATGAAGAATTAAACAAAGATTGGGATAAACATTTTCGTAAGTGATGACATAAGGGTAAATACGGAGATATTATATAAAATATTGGAGAAAATAGTGGATAAATATATACCGAAGAAGAAAAGTAAACATCATTCATGCATACCCAAGAGACAGAAGGATCTTGTTCCAGAAAATCAGAAAGTGGAAAAAGGTCTTGCAAAAGAAAAAAATGCATGGAAAGTTATAGAACTAAAAAGTAAGATAGAAAATGCAGAACAAAAAGATTATACAATCAAAAGAAAATGAAAAACGGGACTTGGAAGAAAAAACCCTATTAAATATCAAGCAAAACCCAAATTATTATACTCATATGCGAAGAAGATGAATAAAAGAAGAATAGAAATAGGCCCTCTGAGAATTGAAGGGAGATTAACGAATGAAAAAAAGGAAATTTGCAACATACTGGCAGAACGATATAAGAGAGAATTCACCCCTAGAATAGATAATGAAGATAATGATATAGAAGTAAGGAAGAAAATAGTGAATATTTAGCTGACATAGAAATAATGAAGCTGATATTGTGCAGGCAATTAATGAAATTAAAAATGGAGCTGCTGCAGGGCCGGATGGAGTCCTGCTATTTGTTAAAGAAAGTAGTTCATTCTATCGCAAAGCTACTTGTAATATTATTAAGACAAAGTGTAGATACAGGCAAGATTTATGATGAGCACAAATTAGCATATATCACCCCTACTTTCAAAAGTGGATCAAGACTAGAGGCAAGTAATTATAGGCCCTGTGAGTCTAACATCACTATTATGAAAGTGTATGAAAGGGTAATGAAGAAAAATATTATGAAACATTAATAAAAAATAATTTGTTTAATATAGGACAACACGGTTTCGTACCCGGAAAAAGTACACAAACCCAACTGTTAGTCCACCGTGAGAACATATTCAAAAATATGAAAAGCGGCGGGAAATGAAACAGATGTGGTTTATCTAGACTTTGCAAAAGCTTTTGACAAAGTAGACCATAATATATTAGCAAAGAAAATTAGAAAACACAATATTGTAGATAAAGTAGGAAGATGGTTAAAAGAATTTTTACACAACAGAAAACAGATAGTTATTGCAAACGATGAGAAATCGGATGAAACCAAAGGTATATCCGGTGTGCACAAGGTACGGTGCTAGCTGCAATATTGTTTGTTATTATGATTGAAGACATAGACAGTAATGTTAAGGATTCGGTAGTGAGTAGTTTCGCTGATGACAACAAGAATAAGTAGAGAAATTACTTGTGATGAAGATAGGAACGCTCTACAAAGAGACCTTAACAAAGTATATGATTGGGCAGAGGTAAATAGGATGGTATTTAACTCTGATAAATTTGAATCAATAAATTATGGAGACAGAGAAGGAAAGCTATATGCATATAGGGGACCTAATAATGAGACAATCACAAATAAGGAAGCAGTTAAAGACCTTGGTGTGATGATGAATAGGAACATGTTATGCAATGATCAAATAGCAATTCTGTTGGCAAAATGTAAAGCAAAAATGGAAATGTTGTTACGGCACTTCAAAACAAGAAAAGCTGAACACATGATTATGCTTATAAAACATATGTTCGTAGTCCACTTGAATATTGCAATATGATATGGTACCCACACTATCAAAAGG
>NC_087209.1:9273866-9322357 GCF_015104395.2 Macrobrachium nipponense | reverse complement strand
ACTCTGGTTTAAAGCTAAGGACTATATTTTGGTGGGCTAACTCCCACCCTTATCAAGTAGCGAATAACAGAAAAAGTTACACTGGCGAAATATATACTCGTGGGGAGATATGCCCATTAGCTGATGCTGTAAACCAGAGTGTTCTAATGGGCCTTTTAGACTTGGGAAGTATCCTGATTCAACAGAAGAATTTTTATATATTTATATATATATACATATAATATATATATATATATATATATATATATATATATATATATATATATATATATATATATATATATATATATATATATATATATATATATGTGTGTGTGTGTGTGTGTGTGTGTGTGTGTGTCTGCATTCAAGTTAAAAGTATATGCAAGGCCTTGAGACGTATCCTGTTTTAACAGATGAATTTATGTATGTATATATATATATATATATATATATATGTATATATGTATATATATATATATATATGTATATGTATATATATATATATATATATGTATATATATATATATATATATATATATATATATATATATATATATATATGAGTGTGTGTGTGTGTGTCTGTGTGTTTTCAAGTTATGTATATGGAAACCAAAGATACCCCAAGAAATAACCCCATTCCAGCTAAGGAGAGTAACTGAAAGCCTCTCCACCACCTTTCACCACCGATGTAATATCACACTCTCACTCTCTCAAAGTTCCTCGGTTTCACGTTACCTCTTCAGGCAAATCTCAGCAAACTTTTCCCAAGAAAATTTTTCGTAATTTCTCCCACGCCATGCAACATCAGCCCTGCGTCATTTGGTCAAAATATCCCCCTCCCCCCACCTCTCTCTCTCTCTCTCTCTCTCTCTCTCTCTCTCTCTCTCACGTGAACGGATTTTATGATCGAGACAACAAAGAGGTTTCCCGCTTTGGAGAACTACAAGTCGTAATTAGACATAGCTTGTAATTTTATGTGATGTTATGTGACTATTTTATCTATTATTTCTTAAAACTTGATGTCATTGTGAATTACTGGATAGAGATTGATGCTGACCGCTGTCGTCAGCCTGTTTAGACTATATACATGGAATTCTGACTATATATACTTGATGTATCAATGAATAACTGGATAAAGAATGATACGTAAGCCTGTTTTTAATTCTTGATACATAGATGGAATTCTGACTACATATTACATACTACATACATAACCATACATCATACATACATACATATTTTTATATATATATATATATATATATATATATATATATATATATACATATTTTATATATACATAATACATTATTCCCGAAAAAAGGATATATATATTATATATATATATATATATATATTATATATATATATATTTAGAATTCATATCTAATTATCATTAAAGATATTCAAACTCGATTACCAAAACACAGATTCAATCTCTCTCTCTCTCTCTCCCCAACCCGAGCTCCCAACATCTGAAACAGCAGTTCTCCCGTAAATAATATCTTTGATATCCGCATGCAATTAACTCTATTGTAATCAATTGCGTAACATATTTTTGGAAATATTTTTTTTTCAAATTACATTTGAAATAGTTACTACAATATAATGAAGCCGATTCTTTTCCCAAATTAGCTCACTGTCGATTGTAAATTGTCAATTCAGCTTATCATTACAGATTCATTACTGGAGGATTGAAAAGTGAAAGGAAATTCAGTTAATGATCTGCATTGAAAAGTGATACTGAGGACACGTCTATATTATTATTATTATTATTTTCATTATTATTATTATTATCATTATTATTATTATTATTAATGTTGTGAGGAAGAAAGGACATCTGGAACGATGTGACAGATTTAACGTTTTAAGAAAGGTATATAAAAAGATAATTTAGATACAATAACTATTCAATACCGTAAAGAATATTATGGTGTAAAGGATTTGTAATTTGAGATGATGACACAGGCTTAAAATAAATCTTCAGCTATCTCGATATCATCATCATAACAGTTAATATAACAGTGGTAACTATGAGAGATAATGATGGTTAATGTTCAAGAAGATAGTTATCAATTTAACACGATTTACCGTTACGATCAACGAGTTGTAGACGATAGTTATTAATTCAACACGATTTACCATCAACGAGGTCAAGTATTTAAGTTATGACTAATTCTTGCAAAGTAAAGGTACTGCATTTAGGATTACTATTTCTTTTATTTCTAATTTCCTTAGTAATTTAGCTCAACATCACTCAAAAAAAGTACACCGATAAATCACTGATTACATTTCGAATTTCCTGAGTAATTTTGCTCAACATCACTCAAAAAAAGGACACCAATAAATAAAAATTCTCCATCAGACTTTCATCACTCTTCATATCCGTCTCTCGAGAGGGTATTCCCCACTCGACACAGCTCGACACAGTTGAACATCGGAAGCACAAACAAACAGCCTGTTTGCTCTTGAGATGCAGAACCGACGTCCACGTCATCGTTCGTACATCTTGTCAGAAGCTTCTTTCGGCCTTGGGTTTCAAAAAGAAACTTCCTCGTGAAATAAATGAGTCGATTTGCTCGTTGTTGAATTACAGAATTCTTCGGATGGGTTATCTAGACTTCCGGGTTTTTTTTGGGATGAGGTTGCGAGGCTAGAGTCCTATCCTATCATAGCTGCGACCCGGTACAGTCGACTAACTACATATAGGTCACGTAATCCAATCTTTACGTCATAAAGGCGTCATAAGATTTACCAATACTTGTCTGAAGCATCTCAGCTCCTTTAAGAATCAAATGTAAGTAACTGAGAGAGAGCAGAGCATGAGGAAGATGAGAGGGACGAGAGAGAGACGATGAAGGACGGACGAGAGAGAGAGAGAGAGAGAGAGAGAGAGTTTTACTGTTTATTACGACGTTCCCCCAATGCTAATCAGTTGGATACTCAGGGAAGGGACAAAAGATCACATGAGCATCATCTTATACCGAAAGTTCGGAAATCACATATGTAAGTGTTACATAATAAAAATATGGAATGTTATTCCATATGTATATAAAAAACTAAAACTATGATTAATTAAAACCAGTGACCCAAGAGGTCAACCAGATTGCTCGCAGGAATGTGATCAGACCAGATAAAGTAGGCTAAGATGACGTGTTGTAATCAGTCAGTGTCTAGTTGTCGTCACCTGTGGTCATTCATTTGTTTGTAAACTGTAGTCCAAGCGTCTTGCTTGAGACAACCACCGTGACCTATAATTCAAACGGCCTACGTGACTTGTAATCTATGTCATCTGTGTGTATGTTCGTATGTTCGAGCTACTGTCTGCTTCCTTTATGATTTGTAAACCAGATTGTAGGGGAGAAGTGACCAAGCCATCATCATTAGAAGACCTGTCCATTTTCATCTGAGCTTCATCATGTAGAATTCAATCAGCCATCATCATTGGCAGACTTGTACAATTTCATCTTGTAATCTCAGAGAAATAGATGTATTTTTGTACTCAGTGTTTTCTACTAGAAACCTCACATCAGAAAGAGATCGAAGGAACTTAGAAACTATCATCATGAGTTTAAAACATCTCCGTCGTCATAACCAAAGAAGATATTGACTTCGTAAGTTATCATCAAACCCCAAGACACTCCAATGAGTATGGAAGTCATAACCAACCGACTTAACGTAAAATTATCGCAAGTCTAACATAACCTCACAGGGCGCCTTATTATACAGAGGCAACAGCCTTAAAACATTTATATATAATATATATATCATATATATGTGAGTATATTATATATATACTGTTCTTATGTAACTAAATTGAAAAAGCACATCATATTCTTCCTTTATAACTAAAGTGAAAGTTATTTTTTTCCCCATCAAAAGAGGGAAGCAACAACATATATATAATATATATATATATATATATATATATATATATATATATATATATATATATATATATATATATACATATATATATTATACATACTCTTCCTTTGTAACTAAACTGATGGCTATTTTGTTTCCCATTTGAAGACAAGAAAAAGAGGAATTGCTACCAAGATGCTTAAGATTCATCGTGTCCTTTCCTCCGGACTCGAGACAACATGAAATTTTTTTTTTTTTTGGGGATGAGAAACGTTTGTGAGTTTAGAACATTTATAGTTGGCGTCGTGTTTTTGTTTCTCTGATAAATAATCAGAAAAGTTAACTAAAAACATTATAGCTACTAAAAACGTTTGGAAATCCCAAACATGTCTTTATCCAAACCGACCCCCCATCCCCCACAAAAAAAAAACATTTCTTTAGTTTTAATGTTTATGCCTCTCTATTGAATAATATGATAAGTTAACTAACTGGCTTCACTGTTTATCATAAAAGAATAAAAACATTACAGCTAGTGAAAACATTTGGAAATCCAAAATGTGTCTTTATCATCCCCCCAAAATGTTTTGTTTAGTTGAAATTTTATAGTTCTATGATAAATAATCATATAAGTCAATTAACTGGCTTACTTGTTTATAGCTTCTAAAAACTCCCAAACATGTCTTTATTACCCCCAAAAACATTTTTTTAGTTGTAATGTTTAAATTTTATCTAATGAGTAATCAGATAAGTTAACTAACTGGCGTCACTGTTTATCATAAAAGAATAAAAACATTACAGCTAGTGAAAACATTTGGAATCCAAAATGTGGGGTCTTTATCATCCCCCCAAAATTTTTTGTTTAGTTTACAATTTTTATAGTTCTCTGATAAATAATCATATAAGTCAATTAACTGGCTTACTTGTTTATAGCTTCTAAAAACTCCCAAACATGTCTTTATTACCCCCAAAAACATTTTTTTAGTTGTAATGTTTAAATTTTATCTAATGAGTAATCAGATAAATTAACTAAATGGCTTCGCTGTTTATCATAATATAACAAAAAACATTACAGCTACTAAAAACGTCTGTAACTCCCAAACGTTTCCTTACAACTACTTAAAAGAAAACGTGGAATCCTTAGACGTTCTCAAAACAGTTTTCTGTGCTGTCTCGAGTCTGGAGGGACTGAGAGCCAATGAATCTTAAGCAACCTGTTAACAATTCTTCTTCTTCTTCTTCTTCTTCTTCTTCTTCTTCTTCTTAATGGGAAACAAAAGACCAAGAAACTTCCCCCCCGAGGAGGAAGTTTGAGATCTGCTGAATATTCGAGGAGGGAATTAATGGGGGTTGAGGGGGGGGAGGGGGGTTGGGGGGGGGGGGGGGGGGGGGGGCATGAGGAGCTTGAAGCTTCAGGCTGTTCACGAAGTTTTTTTTTTCAGAGGAACAGAAACTGTCTGATGGTCTTGGGCTGATTTTGATGTGATTGTGGTGTTAAACAAGGTCAATTGTGGCGGTAATTATTAAGAGATTCTTTGTTCTATGTAGGTATACCTTTTTTATTTTAATAAAACCAGCTGTTTTCCGACTTACAAGTAATTAAGAAGATTGAACTGTTTTGATAACAATTTAGATCAGTTACTTGTCCCTTCCAGAGCTACAAGTTAAGTAAGTGAGGAGGACTGAACTCTTTTTGATAATAATCTAAGATCAGTTACTTGTTCCTTCAGAGCTACAAGTTAAGTAAGTGAGGAAGACTGAACACTTTTGATAATAATTTAAGATCAGTTACTTGTTTTCTTCAGGTCTTTCTCCCTTGTTATGACAAACCTTACGTTTTATTATTTCAAATGGCAGCTGTTTTGCAAAACTGCATTAATCATTTGTTCTCTTTATGTATACCTTCCCCCGCCCCACCGCCTTGTTATGACAAACGTACGTTTTATTATTTCTAATATCAGTTGTTTTCAGAGCTATACAAATAATTGAGGAGGACTGAATTTTAAAAAAATCAAAAGCATGGTCACTTGTTAGCCTCATGTATACTTTTCCTTATTCTTATGAAAAACTTACGTCGTATTATTTCAAAAAATAATCAGCTGTTTTCACAACTACAAGCAAGTGAAGACTGAAATTTGTTCTAATTATCCAAGATGAAACAGTCTTGTTCTTCTTAGGTATATATTCCAGTTTCCTAAGTATAAATCTACGTGTAATTGGTCATGGTATCAGCTGTAAGAGAGGAGTACTTAACTATCTTTCTTTATAATAATCAAATATTAATAACTTGTTATCCCTAGGTATGCCTTTCCCTATTTACATTACAAACATACATCTTCTTTCAAATATATCAGCTGCTTTCAGAACTAGACGTAAGCGAGGACAACGAATTTCTTATTGAACTGTCTGCTGTACGCAATTCCATACTGAAAAGAGAGAAAGAGAGACTTTACAAGTCTGTATACGAAGTAAAGTTTGTTTAGGCCTGGAACGAACGGTGCTTAGGCTTACTGGAAATGTTTAATACTGGAAAAGTTAAGACGACTCAACCAGGGGTGCCTGGAAGATTAAGTTAAGTATGTATACATAAGTTTCACCAGACCACTGAGCTGATTAACAGCTCTTCTAGGGCTGCTGGCTGGCCCGAAGGATGAGATATTTTTTACGTTGCTAAGAACCAATTGGTTACCTAGCAAACGGGACCTACAGCTTATTGTGGGATCCGAACCACATCGAGAAATGAATTTCTATTCAGCATAAATGTATTCTCTGGTTCCGCGTTCGCAGAGCGGGGAATCGAACCTGGATCCTGAGATCGGTAGAGGGGCCTGGAAGAAATAATTCAGACCCCTGTTCGGAACAGGGTATATTGAGGAATGGAACGGTGGGACCTATGAGGTGATTCAGCGTTGAAAGGGAAACTGAGAGTAGAAAGGTTTAGTTTAAAGGTGTAACAGGAGGAAAACCTTGTAGTTGCACTGTGAAACAAAGGACTGAGAAAGGTAAGAAGGATGAGGCTATGAATGGAGAGAGAGAGAGAGAGAGAGAGAGAGAGAGAGAGAGAGCGAGAGAGAGAGAACGTCACCCCAACCTTCAGGAAAGTAATTCGTATTCATATACAAAGAAGCAGGCATACAAACAACAAGCATTTAAGAGAGAGAGAGAGAGAGAGAGAGAGAGAGAGAAGAGAGAGAGAGAGAGAGAGATGTACTGCCACTGATATAAAAAGAAATATCGAAAAATATGCCTATTTTGACGCGCCATCTGTAGGTATATACTTGCTGGAATTGAAACACCGTCCCCCACTCCCCAAAGAGGGGTGTCACCTTCCCCCCATCTCTCTCTCTCTCTCTTATTTACCAAAAACCGTTCTCTCTCTATCCCTCTTCTTCTTCTTCTATCGAAGACCTCGTATATATATTAGGCAGCTCATCTGGGCTATCCGATGCCAGCTGACGTTGTAATAGATGACCCTATAAGGATGCAATGAGGAGGAGAAGGAGGAGGGGGAGGAGGAGACTTCCCAGAGGTGACCATGTTCAACTTGAGTGATTGGATGGTTAAGAAGAAGTCTCTTAGCTATTGGTGAGCTGATCAGCTAAGGCCTGACGGGACATTTATAAACCCCACGGGGTTTTGCCTGCGTGTCTTATCCCCCCTCGAAGGGTTGGCTATTGAGATGTGTCGCCCAAATGCCCATGTGCAGAGGGTTCACTTATTTCGGTGGGAAATGAGACGTCTTTCACAGATCTTTTGAGGGATGTCAAAGATAGGAAGGAAACTGATGAAACAGGATGAAAAATGTAAACAGTCTAACTTTATTATCATTATTATTGGGAAAAAACTCTCTATCACGAGAGTTTATACAATGTTCTAAAAGGGATCCACAATAATAAGAATGTTAAAAGTTCGTGTATAATTTATACACACTTCAAAAATCCTTTTGAACCCTTCCCTGGGTTCAGCTTCAGTCAAAAGATTTTTGGACTGAGGATGAACCCAGGGAAGGGTTCGACAGCTTTTATAGAGTATTTATAAATTATACACGAACTTTTAACATTCTATTATTGTGGACCCCTTAGAACATTATTATTAATATTATTATTTTTAAAAAGGATGGCAGAATTAAGCGAGTTGATTTTATATATTGTTTTTTCTATTTTCCTTACAATTCGCTTCTCAGGCTCAGCGATGTTTCTGAGTAACTGGCCAATATTCATATTGGGAATTTTCAAAAAATTGTAAATGCTGAAGGAATCTTTTATTAGAACAGGATATCAGGCCCAGGTTAAGCAGGGGTCGTCGTCAGTGCCGGTATTATTCCGTAAGCGTAGTTCAGTTCGGGCCGGGGTCGTCTTTGGTTTAAGGACTGGTATTGGTGCTGGCATAGCTGGTATCACGTGACGTTTCGACCTTCTCGTAGGCCATCTTCGGACGAATCGGTTGAAGAGACTGTAGCAACAAAGTTTGCGGAACGGTATTTTAGCGGCACGGACCTAGAGTTGCATTCTCATTGGTCGGGGCGGTCTTGGGCGAAGCTGTGGATCTCGCCTCGAAGGTCTCGGGAATTCTCTCGTGCGAGCGCCACAGTAGTGTGCCTGGGGATGAACGTCAGGAATTCCGTCTGTAGTAGGAATCGTATAATCCTGTGGGGGCTCCTGATTATCTGCGGAACGGTATTTATAGCGGCACGTGCTGTTGATGAGTCAATAAGGAAAAGTATGGAAGCCTGGTACCACCAGGAACCCTGCCCCGACGTTGCAGAGCCCATCAAGCTTTTCTACAAGGGACACTTCCACTGGAGGTACAAGGAGGACGAACAAGCCCACAAAAAGATCATCGAGGAAAACGTCAGCCCAGCCGACCCAGACAGAAATATTAAGATAATTATATATTATAAAACAAAGAAGACGAGCAGCCTGGTGATGAGAAACAATCCTTCGGCGCCCCTGCAGGATCCCTTGAAGAAGACGAATGTGGTCTACCATTACACATGCCCCGTCCGAGGATGCCTCGGCAAATACGTCGGTATGACCTCCATGCGTTTCTCCAAGCGAATCTCCTGCCACGCCCAAGAAGGAGCCATATTCAACCACGCCAGGACTGCTCATAACAAACGGGTATAAAAAAGAAATGATATTATCCCTAATATCATAATAATAGATTAGACAACAGATCCCCGACGTCTGCGCCTCCTAGAAGCCCTTCATATAGGTAAGGAGAAACCAAACTTAAATATCACTCAAGAAACGTTTCTCCTTCCCACCGCCGCCCGGAGAGCAGCGAGCGACCCCCCGATGATGCCAGATAATCAGGAGCCCCCACAGGATTATACGATTCCTGCTACAGACGGAATTCCTGACGTTCATCCCCAGGCACACTACTGTGGCGCTCGCACGAGAGAATCCCCGAGACCTTCGAGGCGAGATCCACGGCTTCGCCCAAGACCGGCCCGACCAATGAGAATGCAACTCTAGGTTCGTGCCGCTATAAATACCGTTCTGCAAAAAAGATCCAGCTTGGCCTAAGAAATGGAACTGGGACAGTCTTGAGAGGAAATATATATTCTTGGAGTTTTACCCTTCGCTCTCTTCTTCTCATTCCGGAGAGAGAGAGTTTGGATTAAACTTTCACTCCCTCTTTGCATCAGGACTGACGAAGGAGGGAAAAGGAGGTATCGTTCAATTCTTTGGTTCCTTATTCGATGTTGGTCAGTGGATTGTGATGTTACCCGAAATGGTATAGTAGATTCACATCAACCGTGCATTCGATGTCTAGGCTCGTCCCTTACGACGCTCCTGATTGGTTGTTGATAAGCCAATCACAGCCCTGCGATTGGCTTATCAACAGCCAATCAGGAGCGTCGTAAGGGACGGTCCTAGACATCAAATGAACGGTCGATGTGAATCTACTATAGCTAGCCCACGAGAACACACCCATATACATACATGTAAATAAATTTTTCTGTTAAAACACGATACGTCTCAAGCATAAAAGGCCCATTAAAACACTCTGGTTTAAAGCTAAGGACTACTATATTTCGGTGGACTGACTCCGCCCCCTAATCAAGGAGTGAATGTATTCACTAGTTGATAAGGGTGGAAATTAGTCCACCGAAATATAGTCCTTGGCTTAAAACCAGTGTTTTAATGGGCCTTTTATACATGAGATATATATATACATGTGTATATACAATATATGTGTACATATATAATTATCTCTTCTATATATTGATTTATATTCTATGTAAACATGAAATTTGTTTAAGCATCCGTCAAAAATTCACATACATTCGTCTGAAACTTAACATTTTATACCGGCAAATTCAGACAAATGCGTCTAGCACTAGTGCTCATTTGTTATTTTAGTGCGTTTTTTTTAAACGAGCAAACTCCTTTCCATACAAAACTCTTACACGAAACTCTCCTATGCAAACTCATGCAATAGCAGTTGCATTATTTTCCATTCGCCAGAACAACCCAGTCTGAATATTCAACGAAATACTCGCGCCGAATTAAAACACCATCTTCGGAACCCCTGCCTCGGCTGAAACAATGAGAGGGAGAATTGAATTATTTCCTTCTTCTTCTTCTGAGGAGGAGGTTGCATCAACAAACACTCAAGCACTGAATCTCTTCTCTCTCTCTCATCTCTCTCTCTCTTGTTATATATATATATATCTTAATATATATATATAATATATATATATATATTATATATATATATATATAACTGATACAAGAGAGAGAGAGAGAAAGGCAGTTAGTATGAGCTACATTTGTAGCTCGATGTATGTATATGAATAACGTAATGTGATATGACTTTTATATATATATATATCATATATATATATATAGATATCTATATATATATATATATGATATATATATAGATATATATATATATATATATTATATATATATATATATATATATATATAAAAGTCATATCACATTACCATTATTCATATACATACATCGAGCTACAAAATGTAGCTCATACTAACTGCCTTCCTTTCTCTCTCTCTCTCTCTCTCTTGATATATATATATATATATATATATATATATATATATATATATATGTATATATATATATATATATATATATATATATATGTGTAATATATATATATATATATATCTATATATATATATATATATAATATATATATATATAGATATAATATATATATAATACAGAGAGAGAGAGAGAGAGAGAGCTCGATGTATGTATAAATGAAAACGGTAATGTGATATGACTATATATATATATATATATATATATATATATATTATTATATATATATATATATAAGTCATATCACATTACCGTTATTCATATACATACATCGAGCTACAAATGTCCTTTAATATCTAATTCGCTCTACCTCAGAATTAATATATTTTCATATATGCTTAACTGAAGGGGAATTTTATTAGGCGATAATAGAATTGCCGGCTCCCGGGCGTGAACCCATGAAACCATACAAATTCAGGACGTCAGTGAAGCTTTTACCCACTCCACAACCGATAGAGGCTATAAGTTTATGGCGTCTCTCACCCTCAATTACCTATACCTGAGCGCGAAAGATATTTGAGGGTGAGAGATGGCATAAACTTATAACTTCTTGCGGTGGTGGAGTGGGTAAAAGCTTCACTGATGTCCTGGATTTGTATGGTTTCATGGGTTCATGCCAGGGAGCTGGCAATTCTATTATCGCCTAATAAAATTCACCTTTGGTTAAGCACATTTGAATACATATTAATTTCGAGGTAGAGTGAATTAGATATTAAAGGACATTTGTAGCTCGATGTATAATATATATATAAATGAAAATATAAATAATTATATATATGTAAATATAAATATATAAAGTATATATATACACATAAAACATACATATAATATAAGGAGCTCAAAAAACGCAAAACTATAGAAAGTAAGTACTACATTTCAGAGACTGCTGCGGTCTCTCTTCTTCAGGTAGGTTTACTGAATGGAGAAAAGTTACAGAAAAAGGCGGTGTATATATATAATATATATATATATTATATATATATATATATATACGTATCATATATATATATATATATATATATATATATATATATATACTATATATATAGTATATATATATATATATATATATATATATATATATATATATATATATATATATATATATGTATGTATTACACCCACCTTTTCTCTCTCTCTCTCTCTCTCTCTCTCTCTCTCTCTCTCTCTCTCTCTCTCTCTCTCTCTGTGTCTTCGTAACGAACGGAATTGTTGTTGTTCCAGTACAAAAGAAAGACAGCCGTCAATGATTGCAAATGAGCTCTGCTATTCATGCTCTGCATTGCCTTATCTTTATAATTAGACAAAGAGACTTCCAAAAAGCTGATCTCTGCAAAAGAAATAACATGAATTTATTTACGGCTTTACCTGAAATGTAAATATATGAAAAAGATTTAATCCTATTCTCTTTTTCATACTGTCAACTTGATGGGAATCTGCATGATATTATTTATTGGTTTGGTACAGACGTCCTTAAAAATACTGCCCGACTTTAACCAGTTTTTGCAATCGCTTTGTGAGGAAAAGCGGCTAAACATCTTCCCTGTTTAATTTGAATTACTTGTTCATACTATTAACTTGATGAGAATCTTTTTAACCATATTTATAGGCTTGGTACAAATGTCCTAAAAAATACTGGCTGGCCTTCACCAGTTTCTGCAATCACTTTGTGAGAAAAAACAGCTAAACATCTTCCTTGTTTACTTTGAATCACTTGTTCTTACTATCAACTTGATGAGAATCTATATAATCATATTTATAGGCTTGGTACAAACATCCTAAAAAATACTGGCTGGCATTCACCAGTTTGTGAGAAAAATGTCTAAACTTTTCCATGTTCTTTTGGCAGATGTTCAGAGACTTGTAAGCAGTTATTTACTTGCTGACATCAACGTCTTGATCGCACGGAGGAGGGTATGTAAAAGTTTCGAGGTAAAAAGATGCTAAAAGACAGTATTTTTGCCCACACGAGACTTCTCACAGCTTTTACATAAACCAGTTACAGGCTCTCTCTCTCTCTTTCTCTTCTTAGCATTTAGGAGTTTCATCTTTCAGGGAGTGACTCATGAGTGATAGAGACACTACAGTCACTGCCAAATTCATACTTGAGGCGTTTAATCGTAGAGGGCCCCTGTGAAGATGACTGTCAAAACTGTCATCACATTTCCTATGTCTTCTTGAGATTACCACAAAACTGCTCCTGTTGTATATATGCAATTTAAAATTAACTGAGACGCATTAGGATTTCCCAGTCTCACTGCTTCTCATATAATCCATAACAGGGATCACTGATCTTTTAACTAATTATTATTATTATTATCATTATTATTATTATATAGGAGGTTGTTGGTGCGTGCTGGGGCTGCTGTCTCCCTTATCTTCCTGATCCACTACCTACCTCGCCCCCAACCTGGGCCAGATAAACAGGCTTGCAGTAGGAGGGTGGATGTCTCCCCTACCCACCCGTTCCCCTACCTACACCACCCACACCTAGGGTGGACAAAGCGGTTTGCATGGGTGGGTGGGTGCGTCATGTCTCCCCTACTGTCACCCAGGGGAGGACAAACGAGATCAGATCCTCTTACATTTAATTATTATTATTATTATTATTATTATTATTATTATTATTATTATTATTATTATTTTATTATTATTACTACTCTGACGATGAACCCTATTCATATGGAACAAGCCCACATACTGGGTCATTGAAAGAGAAGTAACAAGAACAAGAAAAAGCAGAACTTTTCCCATCTAGTCACAAACTCCCATCCAGGAGAACTAGGGAGACACATTTTCTGCTCAGGGTCATTTCGATGATGACAAATAATGGAGAGAGAGAGAGAGAGAGAGAGAGAGAGAGAGAGAGAGAGAGAGAGAGAGAGAGAGAGAGAGAGAGAGAGTTACGTGTGTCCAATTTCTGCTCTGACGGTCGTTACCTCGTCAGTCAGATGCTCCTCCAATTACGGGTCATCTCACGTAGGCAAGATGATGGTGATGCTACTAGGTACAGCATCCAATCCTTGCCTAACTGCCCAGATGTTTTACTTTATTTTATTTTCTTTTTTAGTTTTTTTTATTACTTTTGTTTTGGTGTTCTGGAGTTCTTCACCTTGCAAGCTAGACGTGTGTACATTCTCTTTCTCTCTCTCTCTCTCTCAAGTGCTATTTCTACGTATGGAAATGCAAGTATGTTTACTAATCGTATTTTTTAGGAGCCGGCGATTTTTTGTGATAGAACCCACTGATTATTCTCTCTCTCTCTCTCTCTCTCTCTTCTCTCTCTCTCTCTCTCTCTCTCTCTATCTCTCTCTCTCTCTCCCTCTGCCTAGTGACTGAGACGGGAAATAATTGTTCAAAAAGATAGTTCTCTAGGAAAAAATGACACTTAATTTACCTAGTAACTCAAATTCTGAGACTCGCCATCTTAGAAAAAAGTAATATCAATATTATATATATATATATATATATATCATATATATATATATATATATACTATATATATATATATATATATATATATATATGTAGACTGGCAAACGCACGCGCACATCCTAGACACACGTACACGGCGAACCCAGCATCAAACAAACAGTAGCAATTACTGGTAATGAATCACACGGTGGGGGGCGTGGGGAGGGGGGAGGGAGCAGTATGGTATGGATACAGCAGCGTATAAGGAGCAAGTGTTAGGGAGAGGGAGGGGGACGGAAGGGGGGTGGGGTGTAAATTGCCAATAATGTAAAACCAGTTACTGTGTCACAGTTTCGAGCATAATGCGGTCCCCCCTGTCCACCTCCTCGCACCCCCAGGCCCCCCGAAACTTGGATATGAGCCGGTCAGCTTCTGACGTTGGGAATCGTTATTACCCATTGTTGTTGTTGTTGTTGCCATATTATGAGCTTGGTATTTCCCCAAGTGAATAACGAAGTTGCCAGAGGTAAATAAATAAATAACTAAATAAATAAATACTGGAACTGAGAAAAATGAGATAGTTTAAACATGTCAAAAAGGACTTTGGAATATACTTAATTCAGTTGTCGTTGATTTCACAAATTACTAAATAGGCGTCACAACTTCAGAGAGAGAGAGAGAGAGAGAGAGAGAGCCTTTTCCCTAGACTATCCAATACTGATTAACGAGCGAATGTTAGCTTTCGTTTATCTAATCACATAAATTTCGTCCAGCAAATACTGATATTGTCAAACGTCATTGGCCATAAAATATGTGTTTTTGACACGTTCATAATTGACTGCACATACATGCAATGTGATAAGTTAAAATAATACCCTTTTTGAAGTGAGACATTGCTTTTAGTGTGTGATATATAGGACTATAACTTATTGTTAGTCTGAAAGTTTGAATCGTCTGAATAATTAGGCAGGGTTTGAAATATATATATATATATATATATATATATATATATATATATATATATATATATATATATGCATACATACAAATTTGGGATTAACACTTCTGTTATTA
Source organism: Macrobrachium nipponense (assembly GCF_015104395.2). Lineage (NCBI taxonomy): Eukaryota > Metazoa > Arthropoda > Malacostraca > Decapoda > Palaemonidae > Macrobrachium > Macrobrachium nipponense. The sequence continues at coordinate 9,306,944 of NC_087209.1, read as the reverse complement.
CCACCAAAATACTGGGCGATTTTTTTTTTACATTACACTATGAGTAAATGCTCATAAATTCTATGTTCCTATATTATGCAGTAACATGATCGCTACACTTTGGTGATCAGTAAACTATAGATTTAGCTACTAATATTGTAAAAGCAACTATACTAGATTTAGTTACTAATAATATAAAAGACAGCTAAGTGTTTGCAACTATAACAGAATTCAATTGACATCATCCCCATGCGATGAATAAATTTTAGTAAAATTGGTTAAAAAAATTAATGCATGATGGCTACACTTGTCAGGTCAGTTCAGTAGCTGGAAGGGTGGCCAGTAAACTAATGGTCTAGTTAAAAATACTGTAAAGGCAATGAAGTATCGGAAATTAAGAAAGAAATTATTCATCCCATTAACCAATTTGTTGAAGAATTGGTTTAAAGAGGTTCACCTACATATGAAACTACTACTGCAGTAATATGTCGATACACTTGCCAGGTCAGGAACTGGACGGGTGACCAGTAAACTAGATATTTAATTAAAAACAATGTAAAGGCAACAAAGTGTCTAAAATTAGGATAGGAATTATTTGACTTTTAGGCCATCAGATAAATATATATATTTTTTTAAATCGGTTAAAATGAACTCAACAAAAACATGAAACCGTTAACAGAAATATCTAGACCAGATAGGACTCCCCGGGAGTCTTATGACACGAAGGAGTAAGAGGAAGAGGAGTAGGAAAAGGAAAAGGACCCCTCCACATTTTAATCTCTCTCGAGAAAGGATCTCTTTCTCTCTCTCTCAGTCGACACGACTCTTACCTACGCGCACTCGACACACTTTTCCATCCTGGGCACCACAGACGCCTGTTTGCTCTTCAGATAGAATCAGCGTAGCGTCTTGGTGATTGATTGGCAGAAGGTCGAGTCTCTCATTGAGTTCTGGGGGAATTTCGACCTGAAATGGTTTGGTTGTGAGTGAAGTACTCATGGGGATAACGTCTTGCTTTGATGATAATCAGTTTGTGATTTTTTACAAAATGGTTTTGTCAGAAACTCCTTGAACCTTCGTCAAAAAGGAGATATTTCATAACCTAACCTAGGTATAGCGTAATATATATTATATATTACGCTAGTGATATTATATATGTAATAGCAGCTGTATACCCGTCCTTTGGACGTGTTATAAAACCCCCATTCACTTCTAAATGACCTGGACGTACATCTCTCCCCAGCTAATGCTACTGCGTCACTGACCGGCTCACTCAGGCACACTGGCTGGCCAATGGCAGGAGCATACATGTTGCCACAGGTTGCATGGGAAAAAATTTTCGTCGCCAGGCTCTTCATAAAACCCAGCCTATAGTTAAATTTTGTTACCGAAGTTAAATGCATGGCAGTCAGTTACATTAACTCATGATGCCAAATTTGAATGCAGTAGTTCCGACTTTGATCCTTTGGGGCCTAATTCCCAAAGGGGGCTGTGCTTCCCATGCTATCAAGGATGGGATAGGTAAGCTACGATCTCTCTCCCTCCTGGTCAGTAAGTCGAAAGGACATAGACCTCCTATCCCCCAATAGTGTGCGAAGCCCAAAGGCTACCATTCCCCGGGGACGGGTTGCCCCCCTCCACCCCTACTACTGATGGTGCCTTAGAAACGGCCCTCTAATCTCAAAGTTTGACTAAAACCTTCCTTGGTGGGAGGGGAGTCTATGGTAAAAATGTGGAAGCCTTAGCTATTAGCTCCGAAAGTTTAAAAGGGGGTTATGAAAAAAGAGGGGTTATAACCCCCTTAGAAACGGCCCTCACATTTCGGATTTTGACTAAAACCTTCCTGGGGGGGAGGGGAGTCTATGGCAAAAATTTCGTAGCCAGTGGGCGCGTTCATAACAAAACGAACAAATAAACAAACAAACCTTAAAACGACGAGTCTCCTGACAGGAGCAATGGTGTAAAAAGAAATATTTCCTAATGCTCTCTATAGTCTAGGTCACATGGAAGGTTCGTGTCCTAAATTGACCAAATTACCCTAATCTGTGGATTAGGCCTTGTTAACTTGTTAGGCCTTATTGTACCATTACAGACAAGGTGAAGCACGTACAACACATCTTTCCAGGAAAGGAGCATAATTCCAGAATTAGGGTAAAATTTATTCCATGTAGTTTTAATCTTGTTTGTTATAGTTTCTGTGGATGTTTTACAACTGATGAACTGAATAATAATAATAATAATAATAATAATAATAATAATAATAATAATAATAATAATAATAATATATATATATATATTTTTTGCTCTATCACAGTCCTCCAATTCGACTGGGTGATATTTATAGTGTGGGGTTCCAGGTTGTATCCTGCCTCTTTAGGAGTCCATCACTTTTCTTACTATGTGCGCTGTTTCTAGGATCACACTCTTCTGCATGAGTCCTGGAGCTACTTCAGCCTCTAGTTTTTCTAGATTCCTTTTCAGGGATCTTGGGATCGTGCCTAGTGCTCCTATGATTATGGGTACGATTTCCACTGGCATATCCCATATCCTTCTTATTTCTATTTTCAGGTCTTGATACTTATCCATTTTTTCCCTTTCTTTCTCTTCAACTCTGGTGTCCCATGTTATTGCGACATCAATGAGTGATACTTTCTTCTTGACTTTGTCAATCAACGTCACGTCTGGTCTATTTGCACGTATCACCCTATCCGTTCTGATACCATAGTCCCAGAGGATCTTTGCCTGATCGTTTTCTATCACTCCCTCAGGTTGGTGCTCGTACCACTTATTACTGCAAGGTAGCTGATGTTTCTTGCTCCAGTGGAGGGCTTTTGCCACTGAATCATGCCTCTTTTTGTACTGGTTCTGTGCAAGTGCCGGGCATTCGCTTGCTATGTGGTTTATGGTTTCATTTTTCGTATTGCACTTCCTACATATGGGAGAGAGGTTATTTCTGTCTATCTTTCTTTGAACATATCTGGTTCTTAGGGCCTGATCTTGTGCCGCTGTTTTCATTCCTTCAGTTTCCTTCTTTAGCTCTCCCCTCTGTAGCCATTGCCATGTGTCATCACTGGCTAATTCTTTAGTCTGTCTCATGTATTGTCCGTGCATTGGTTTGTTGTGCCAGTCCTCTGTTCTGTTTGTCATTCTCCTGTCTCTGTATATTTGTGGGTCTTCGTCTACTTTTATTAGTCCTTCCCATGCACTCTTTAGCCACTCGTCTTCACTGGTTTTCAGATATTGCCCCAGTGCTCTGTTCTCGATGTTGGTGCAGTCTTCTATACTTAGTAGTCCTCTCCCTCCTTCCTTTCGTGTTATGTATAGTCTGTCCATAATTGCTCTTGGGTGTAGTGCTTTGTGCATTGTCATATGTTTCCTGGTTTCTGATTTATTCTGCGCAGTTCTGCCACTTCGCCCATTCACTATTCCTGCACTGTATCTCATTACTGGCACTGCCCATGTGTTTATGGCTTTTATCATATTTCCGGCATTGAGTTTTGACTTGAGTATCGCCTTGAGTCTCTGCATATATTCTTTCCTGATCGTGTCCTTCATCTCTTGGTGTTTTATATCCCCTCCTTCCATTATTCCCAGGTATTTGTATCCTGTCTCATCTATGTGTTTGATGTTGCTCCCATCTGGTAGCTTTATCCCTTCAGTTCTCGTTACTTTGCCTTTTTGTAATTTGACTAAGGCGCATTTTTCTATTCCATACTCCATCCTGATGTCCCCAGATACAATCCTTGCAGTCTGGATTAGGGTATTTATTTCCTTGATGCTCTTACCATGCAGCTTGATGTCGTCCATGAACATCAGATGGTTGATTCTGTTGCCTCTTTTCTTGAGTTGGTACCCGGCATCCACCTTCTGTAGTACTTTTTTCATGGGAATCAATGGCATACGATCGAAGAGTAGTGGGGACAGTGAGTTGCCCTGGAAGATCCCTCTCCTGATATTAACCTCTGCTAGTCTTATTCCAGAGCTTGTAAGTATTGTATTCCAGTTGTGCATTGTATTTTTGAGGAAGCTGATGGTGTTTTCATCTGCCCCATATATTTTCAGGCATTCTATTAGCCATGTGTGTGGTATCATGTCGAAGGCTTTCTTATAGTCTATCCATGCCATGCTTAGGTTGGTTTTCCTTCTCCTACTGTTCTTCATTACCATTTTGTCTATCAGGAGCTGGTCTTTTGCGCCCCTACACTTCCTTCTGCAGCCTTTCTGTTGGTGGGGGATGGTGTTTGTCTTCTCTAGGTAATTGTATTGCCTTTCACTGATGATACCTGTTAGTAACTTCCACATTATTGGTAGGCAGGTGATAGGCCTCTAGTTACTGGCTATATTTCCCTTACTCTTGTCTTTTTGTACTAAGGATGTCCTTACTGTGGTCATCCATTTGGGTGCATGGTGATTTGAGATACAATGCTGGAGTTGTTCTGCTATTCGTGGGTGTAGGGCCTTGAAGTTTTTGAGCCAGTATCCATGGACTTGGGGCTTTCCAGTTTGGCATTTTCTTTAGTTGGTGTCTGACTGTGTCTGTCGTGATGTCAGTGAATCTTTGTTTTATTCTCCCTGTTTCTTCTTCCTTGACTTCCTGGAGCCATGTTGCATGTTTGTTGTGTGATACTGGATTTCTCCATATGTCTTCCCAGAGTCTCTTTCTTGGTTCGGCTTCAGGAATTTCTTGGTGGTTGTCTTCCCCTTTTAGTTGGCTGTATAGTCTTTTCTAGTTGGTTCCGAATAATTTGTCCTGTTGGTATCCCTTATTCCTGTTCATGTACCGTTGGATCTTATGTGCTTTGGCCTTAAGCCTCTGTTTTACATCTTCTATTGTGTTGTTTACTCCCCTCTCTTTTACTTTGTATTTCTCGTTGAGTTCCTCCCTTGTTTTCTTGCTTCTTAGCCTTTTTTCTGCCATCTCTTTCAGTTTACTCAAGTCAGATCTCATCACCATGATTTGCTTTTCCAGGCGCCTTTTCCAAGGCGGTTGCTGTTTGGGTTTCTGTTGGGTTGGTTGTGCAGGTGGTGTTGGTGTTCGAATCCCCATCAGTTCTGCTACTAATCTTGCTCCTGCATATGCCAAGTTATTTGTTTCATTGACCTCACTTGTTTTCTCCCTTAATTTCTTGGTGTTGTAGGCTTTCATGGAGGGGAGCTTTGTTCTCTCCATTGTCTAATCTTTTTCACCCATTCCGTCCTCTCTGTTACTTCATCGGTGTTTCTTTGTGTGTTGTTGTTTGATACCTCATCATCCCTGTCGTCTTCTGTGGCATCGTCTTTCAGTTCGTCTTCGTGTAATTCGTTGTCGTGTGACATTTCCCTTTCCAGTTCTTCTCTTTCTGTTGGGGAGAGCCAGTTCTTTTTCTTTATGTTCCTTACTTGGTCTGCCAGCCTCTGCTCTGTTTGGGGGGTGTTATTCCTCTCATTCCAGATGTTGACCAACCTTCTTCTATATCCTCTCTCGGTCGGGTTGCTTCTGATGTAGCATCTCCATATTTCCTTATTTTCTTCTCTTGTCCATTTCTTCCTTTGGTTTGCTTCTGTAGCTCCAATCTCAGGCTGTTGGTTACTGTCGTTGTGGTGGTCAGTTGCTGGATGACGACCTCCAAGTACCTGACCGTCCTCCCCTTCAATTGGGTTGAATACCTGGTTGCCGGACGAAGCTCCTCTGTAGCCTGAGGTTCCATTTACTTCGTTGTCGTTTATTCCTTCATTTCTTAACATCATTGCTGAGTTTTGCTATTTAACCCATAGCTGGACCCTACCCCATTAGGGATAGGTACTCATTTACAGCTGAGTAGACTTAGGAAATTATGGTAAAGATCCTTTCCCAAGGAATCAACGCCGAGGAGAGCGGTCACCCATCCAACGACTGACCAGCCCCAATGTTGCTTAACCAGTCCATTGACGACCTAACCCACTCTGCCACGGCGCCACACTTATTATTATTATTATCATTATTATTATTATTATTATTACTATTATTCAGGAGACGAACCCCATTCATACGGAGCAAACTCACGTACAAGGGCCACTGACTTGAAATTCAAGCGTCCAAAGAATATTATGGCGTTCAACAGAAAAAAAGTAAGGGAAGGTAAAGAGAAATACAGAAAGAGGAGATCAGCTATGAGAAAAAAACATATAAATAAATAAATAAATAAATAAATAAATAAATAAATAAAATTTTTATTTCATTTCTAAAATACAAGAAGAATTGTACTGTGCTTATTAAACATTAAATACTCACTTGATATTAATGTAATTATCTTATACTAATGGTAGAGCAGAGATTAGAAAACCATTATCAAGGAGTTTCCAAATACTAATGATGTATAATTTGGGTAAATTAAGCATTAAGTACCCATTTTTGTTATTAATGAAAGTATTGGTTTACTGTTGCAGGCTGGAATCAGTTTTGGTAAAGAAGGGATTAGGAATACGATGTAAAGGAGCCTCTACAGTTTACAAATAAATTTGAGTACATTAAGCATTCAATATCCATTTGGTATTAAGGATACCACTGGAGGAAGGAATCATACTTCTGTTAAATCAGGGTTTAGAAATACAATTCAAAGACTCCTCAGTCGTTCACAGTGACAGAGAATTCCACAAAAACCATTGACAATAACAAGAGCTAGACCAGTAACGTACAAGGCAGACTGTAATGTGAACGATGATGATGATGGGGGTTGTCATTACGAGGATAAAAAAAAATATATAAAAAGTGGTACATTAAGCAATGGTCCAGAGAAGAAGAAGAAGGAGGAGGAGGATGAGGAGAAGACACAGATCCAAAGAGTCCTAACGACCTCCCTGGGAGATGTCGTTCCTAATACCACTTTATGATGGGCGCATTACTGCCCGGGAGAAGGATATGTCAATGGAGAAATGTTAACCGAGAAAAGGAAGAGATGGCCCAATTTGGATGAAATGAGCAAAGTCATACAACAGGAAAACATACGTCAGTTACGAAATGGCCCTAAAAATAGTCGCAATGAAGACTAGCTAGATTATATTACTATTATTATTATTATTTGCTGGAAGAAGACATTCATTAATACAGGTTTTATTGAAAATAATAATAATGGCCATTTCAGACGCGTTTATTTTGCGTAGAAGTTTCTCTGTTCTTCTTATTACTACTGACATTTCTTCTGTACTAAAGTTGGCTATATCAAAACGCCAAATGGGGGATTCATGTAAAAAAAACGTGGCATTTGTCAAACTGAATATATTATAATAGATTCAAATTGGCAAATACCACGTTTTGGACATGAATCCCCCATTTGGCGTTTTAATAGCCAATCTGAATACAGAAGAAAAGTCAGTAATACGAAGAATAGAGAAACTTCTTTATAAAATAAACTCGACTGAACTAGCCAGTACTTTCAATTAACCTGTATTATTATTATTATTGTACTTGCTTCGGCAGTACATATACTAAAATTGGAATGATACAGAGAAGATATATGTACTGCCGAAGCAAGTATAATAATAATAATAATAATAATAATAATAATAATAATAATAATAATAATAATAATAATAATAATAATAATAATAATAATAATAATAATACAGGTTTATTGAAAGTACTGGCTAGTTCAGCCGAGTTTATTTTATATAGAAGTTTCTCTATTCTTCGTATTACTGACTTTTCTTCTGTCCTCAGATTGGCTATTAAATCGCCAAATGGGGGATTAATAGCCAATCTGAGTACAGAAGAAAAAGTCAGTAATACGAAAGAATAGAGAAACTTCTATATAAAATAAACTCGGCTGAACTAGTCAGTACTTTCAATAAACCTGTATTATTATTATTATTATTATTATTATTATTATTATTATTATTATTATTATTATTATTATTATTATTATTATTATTATTATTAATGATATTCAGAAGATAAAGACTTTATTCATAAGAAACAAGCCTACAGGGGAATATCAGAATTGTGGACCAGAAATGCCCTTCAGTAAAGGACAATAAGATTTCTCGTATACAGTATAACTAGAATAGCACCCACATTTAAAATATATCCTTTTCCCCGTCTATTATTTAAAACACTAAAATTATGTTTCCCTTTAAAGTGGAAAAATAAATGCCTATTGTTTAGACGACCATGGCTGATTGGACGTCCATTTCACAATGGGGCTGAAATAAAAATCAAAGTTATTTCTGATTTAAGAAAAATAAAACTATATTGCCAACAATATGTTCTATACAATTATGAGAATTTCACGATGGTTTTCTGATTATTTTATGAAGGTTTTCATCGTTACAATACAAACATGAATCGGGTCACAGATGCATTTTCAGAATTTCACTTCCTGAAATTAATCAAGGTTGTTGACCTAGGTTTAACTTATCCGACCAATAAATTGTTTCGGGGGTTTTAGATATGAAGGCGTTTGTGAGTGAGTTCATAATATGCGCGTCTCTCTCTCTCTCTCTCTCTCTCTCTCTCTCTCTCTCTCTCTCATCATCTCTCTCTCTCTCTCTCTCTCGTTTCTTTAATGTCTGCTTTCAGTCTAATTTTCCAAAAGGTTGTCTCCTTTCGGTTTTATCTTCTACAACTTTGTCTGCTTTCAGTCTAATTTTTCACAATTCTGTCTCCTTTCAGTTTCAACTTCTACAATTCTTTCGGCTTTCAGTCTAATTTTACACAATTTTGTCTGATTTCAGTTTTAATTTTTACAATATTGTCTGCTTTCAGTCTAATTTTTCAAATTTTTTCTCATTCAGTTTTAATTTTTACAAATCTTGTCTGCTTTCAGTGTACTTTTTCACAATTTTGTCTCATTTTTTCTGCATTCAGTTTTAATTTTTACGAGTTTTCTGCTTTCAGTTTCAATTTTTACAATTTCTTCCGCTTTAAGTTTTATTTTTTACAATCTTGTCTGCTTTCAGTCTAATTTTTCACAATTTTGTCTCCTTTCAGTTTTATCTTTTAGAATTCTTTCTGCTTTCAGCCTAATTTTTCAAAATTTTGTCTCATTTTTTCTTCTTTCAGTTTCAATTTTTACAATTCTTTCTGCTTTCAGTCTAATTTTTCACAATTTTGTCTAATTTTTTTTTGCTTTCAGTTTTAATTTTCACAACATTTTCTGCTTTTCGTTTTAATTTTTACAATTCTTTCTGCTTTCAGTTTTAATTTTCACTATTCTTTCTGCTTTCAGTTTTAACTTTCAAAATTTTGTCTCATTCAGTCTTATTGTTCACAATCTCTCCTCCTTCCAGACTATAATAAAAATAATTCCTATTCTTGTGTTTTTCAAAGTAGCACTGCATTCATTCTCTCAATCTGGGTTTGTATACACTGCCCAGCAAATGGGGTCATTTTCTTTCTATTAAAGGTCCCAGTTACATACCCACGGTGGTAATACCAAACCCCCCCCAACCGACCGCCCCCAACATAACGTGGGCATTAAGACGGAGATTTTCCTTACAGGGTCATTACGAACCTCAAGATCCTTTTAGTTTCACGTTACAGCCTAATGTACTCTCTCTCTCTCTGAATAATATTCCCTTGTTGTTTGACTTTCGTAACATTGGTTTCTGCATTCTGTATTTGGCCCCCAAGACTTAATATTTTATTCATTTTCACTTCACCCATATTTAAATTATTATTATAATGTTATATTAACAGTTATAAGTTTAGGTTCACGACTAAATTACATGTCTTGCGTCAGTCATCAGGGTTAATGTCTGCTACTGTTTCCCCCAATTAGAATCGAATGAAGCCATAAGAGATGTGAGTAAAGTTAATTAAACAAGTGTGCCTGATCAGGAGAGCAGTTCATATATATATATATATATATATATATATATATATATATATATATATATATATATATATATAATAAAAGGAGCCCATAAAAACACCAAAATATAGAGAGAGAAATACTATATTTCAGAAACTGCTGCCTCTCTCTTCAGGTAGATGAATGAGAAAAGTTACAGAAAAGGTGGTATATATACCAAGAGGTCCATCCACAGGTAAGCCAATTTAGGTCACTCCCGCTGATAATCTTCCTTTAATCTTCTTAAGCGTCGGTTGAATGAAAACCTTGTCGATGACATCTGTATCCAATGCTCCCTTTGAGATATTCATTACCTGCCTCTCTTTAATCAAGGCCGATTCCGTCATTTGACTCTTGTACTGGCAGTTGCTGCTATAAATTATACGTGACAAATTCCAGTTTATACTATGGTTATGTTTATTTGTATGGTTGAAAATAGCTGAGTTCTGTTGTCCATACGTAACTGACCGCTTGTCCTGTATTAATCTCTGGGGAAGTGATTTTCCTGGAATCCAATGTACGATTGGTCACAGTCCAGGCATGGGATTTTGTAAACGTCTGTGTCCTTGGGGGATGTCTTTTGTTGGACGTTAATCAGGATTTGGCTAAGGTATTTGGGTAAGTAAATGCAAAAGGGTTAGATTTTCTGAGGGTCTGGGTCACTGTCTTAATCGTGTCCAGGTGTGGAATTTTTATTTTATTGTTGGGTGTGTCTCTGGTCTTGTTTTGAGGGGGTCGGTAGAAAATTACGTTTGCTTTGTGAATTGCTTAAAGACCTCAAAGACGAAAGTTGCTTACGAATTAGTTCAAATTCTTTTTCCTGGAAATCTGGAGAACAAATTCGTAAGCTTCTTAAGAATAGGTTGCTGGCTACGCCTATCTCGATAGGAATGTCATGATAGCTGAAGTAGTGAATGTAGGAAAGTGGGAACGTTGGTTTTCTGTATATGGTAAATTTGTATTCCGTCGTGTCTGTGATTATTAAAACATCAAGAAAAGGAATTTTGTTGTCTGTTTCCCATTCAACTTTAAATTTAATGCTGGGCACTAATGCGTTTAATTTTGAAAAAAATTCATTACAATTGTCCCATTTATTATCCCAAAAGGTTAGAATATCATCTACATATCTCATCCACAGCATATTTTTGGGTTTTATTGCATTTATTACTGTAGTTTCAAAGCATTCCATGTACAGATTGGCTAAAACAGGACTTAAAGGACTACCCATACTACACCCGAATTTTTGCTTATAGAATGATTCCCCAAATGAAAATACGTTATTAGATAAACATAATTCAACTAACTTTATTATTTTGTCTAGTGCCAATGGGAAATGATCTGAATAAGGGGATAATTTTTCCCTCAAAAACTGAAGAACGTCCTGTACTGGTACTTTTGTGAACAGGGAATCTACGTCAAGACTTAAAAGTTTTATGTTGTGAAGTGGTATATGTGCTTCTCTGAATTTGTGACAAAAATCTTCCGAATGATTATTGTGACTGGGAGAAAAAGTGCCTAAAAAAGGGGAAAGGAGGCCAGCTAACCAATTAGAAATTTTGTAATTGAAAGCTCCGGCACATGAAACGATGGGCCTGAATGGAAGGTTGTCTTTGTGAGTTTTCTCATTCATCTACCTGAAGAGGGAGACAGCAGTCTCTGAAATATAGTATTTCTCTCTCTATATTTTGGTGTTTTTATGGGCTCCTTTTACTAGATGGAATTCTGTTATAACGGAACATTTTTACCAGCCATATATATATATATATATATATATATATATATATATATATATATATATATATATATATATATATGTATATATATGTATGTGTATGTGTATGTATATATATATATAATATAATATAATATAATGCAGTATTGTGTAATAGCAACAATATTTCTATCTTTCTTCTTTATTCAAATATTCAGCTGAATACAATTATAGACAGTCAACACAATATGGCCACAGCGGTCCCCACGAAGGACACAGCCTGCAGAGTGAGAGAGAGAGATAGAGCGGGAAGATTTGAGAGAGAGGACGAGAGAGAGACGAAGAGAGAGAGAGGTCCACCTTCCCTCTCTCTCTCCCTCTTATTTACCTCCTATTTCTTGTCCCTCTCATTCCATCTGAGGCCTTGCGTATATATTAGGCAGCTCATCTGGTGATCCGGTACCACCTGGCTCATAATAAATGGCTCAATAAGAGAGCGATGAGGAGGAGGAGGAGGAGGAGGAGGAGGGAGAGGTAGGCAGGAGGGTGACCACTCCTGACCTGAGGTGCTGTCTAGCTTATAAGAAGTCCTGGGTTACCTAAAGCTGGCCAGCGAGGAATTCATACGGTCTTCTCATATGGCCCATGAGTAAAACTATACATATTATATATATATATATATATATATATATATATATATATATATATATATATATAAATATATGTGTGTTGTGTGTGTGTGACAGGTAAAAATGTTCTGTTACAACAGAATTCCATCTAATAAAAAGGAGCCCATTAAAACGTCAAAATATCGAAAGAAAGTACGACTATTTTTCAGAGACTGCTCTCTCTCTCTCTCTCTCTCTCTATCTCTCTCTCTGCTCTCTCTCTCTCTCTCTCTTCAGCAGTCTCTGAAATACAGTAGTAATTTCATTCTATATTTTGGCGTTTTTATGGGCTCCTTTTATCATATACATATATATACATACATACATACACACACACACACACACACACACACACACACACACATATATATATATATATATATATATATATATATTATATATATATATATATTATATATATACTATTTATTCGAGCTACAAATGTCCTTTAATATATAATTCGCTCTACCTCGGAATTAATATATTTTCATACATGTAAACCTAAGGGGAATTTTTACGTTGATATTTTCGTTCTCTCGTGGGTTCGAACCACCCCCCAGCTGACAGAGAGAGGACGAAATTATTATCAACTAATAAAAAATTCCCTCTCGGTTTACATATATAGCTCGTATAATCTATACGAATCACGGTGATGAGATAATTATTCATATATATATATAAATATATATATATATATATATATATATATATATATATATAATAGGTTAAAAAATCACAGTAGATGCACGTGACTTCATTAAATAAGCGAATACCACAGGGCAATGATAGGCAGAAATACAAGTGCTTTCGTCTTATATATATAGTATATATATATATATATATATATATATATATACATATATATATATATATATATATATATATATATATATATATATATATATATATATATATATATACACTCAGACGCACACGCACACACACACACGCGCACACACTATTTACCAAAATATTTCGGCGTCAACTGGAAAAATTCCTGGCTAGACAACAACGAATACAGGAAGCAGTTGCATTAAACATATTTTGCTTCCAACGGCTCACCTGCTTAAGATGCAGGTATTAATCCACTTCCTGGTCTCCTGGAGAGACAGGGTAAAACGAGAGGATGTAAATATTCCGCGGAATATCACCTTTCGAAAAATATTGAAGTTGAAATGCCGTGGGAATATTCGCGGGAATATTTTTTTTTTAAATATTGCTTGGTATACTTTACAGACTTGGCTATCATTAATAAGTGAAGAGGCCCTTTTTTGGATATTTTCATAATTTTAAGTTGATTTTCTTTCTGTAATGTCCTTCAGAAGGTATTAATATGTATGTATGTATGTAAGTAGTATGCATATGTTCTACATATATACATGTACATATTAAAATACTATAATAACTACAATATATATAGTTTATATATTATTAATGTATATATATATATATATATATATATATAATATAGTTATATGAATAATACCATATATATATATATATATATCTCTACTATATAATATATATATCTATATGTATATTATATATATAGTATATATATAAACTATATAATACATAAATATTATATAGTTTATATATTAAGATGTATATGTATATGTATAAATATATATATATATATATATATATATAGTATATATGAATATATAACTATATATACAATAATATATATAGTTTATAATATGTATCTGTATATGTTATATGTATATATATATTTATATAGTATATTATATTATATATAAGTATAATGAATATATATACATACATACATATATATATATATATATACTCTATATATATAATATATTATATGTATATATATATATATATATATATATATATATATATATGTACATATATATATATATGTATATATCTATACATATATATCATATATTATATCCTACTATATCCATCACTCTCTCTTTTTCTATAATGTATATGTATATGTATATGTTATATTACTCTATAGGTATCTCTCTATCTATCGTCGTATATCAGAATATATCCTCTATTCTACATCCATATATACTAGTTTATACTATGCTCTGTCTCTGTCTCTGTTATACATATCTATCACTTACTATCTACTATTTCTCTACTGCGTACATATATGAATTATACTTACATAACTACTCTCTCTATATCTCTATATATATATATATATAATAGACTCTGATCTCTCTATACTATATATCCTCATCTATCATCTATCTACATTATATACTCGATTGTCTCTATATCATACCTCTATATATACCATATCTCTCTATTACTCATATATATCTATCGATATATCATATATCCTCTCTATCTACATATCTATATATATGTAATATATAGACATCTATATCTACATCTACTATATATATATCATATATATATATATATATATATACTATATATGATACTATATATAAACATATATATATATATGTATATATACTATATATATACTATATATAATATATCTATATATATATATATATATCATATATATATATCTAGATATATATCTCCACACCACACACAGCTCATCAGCAGCGCGTCTAACCCCCCTAAACATACTCGTCATCGCCTCACAATAAGGGATATAGTTGTATTTGATAGTGTTCAAAATTTAACCATACCCTTTGATGGTGTTCGGGACTCAATAAATTCAATGGAAATTTAAAGACGCCATTGATTACGAGGTAAATAAGACATATATTAAACTGAATAACAAACTGATGAGTCCTAATTAACCATAATACGTTTCCCGAACAACTTCACTCATTAGTGCCAGAAGTCACGAGAAAGACATCACTTACTGGAGTCCCTCTAGGTGACATTCTGCCTCCCTCATCAATTCAGTCTGATAATTCTTTCCACGTCATGACGTGCATCTAGGTAACATTCTGCCTTCCTCATCAAATAAATCTGCTTACTCTTTCCATTAATAAAGGACGGGTTTTTCATAAGTTTATAATACAAGCTACAATCTACAACACCCCCCCCCCCTCCCCCCCCCCCCTCCAATGATTGAAAGTCGACTTCAAAGGCGCAAAAGCGTCCCGCCGCTCATTTCCCTACTGAACGCGGCCAGTTAATGAACGTCCAGTTATTTCCCGGTTTTTGAGGTTATATTTTCGAGCTCTTGTGAGCGATGCGTCATTAGCCATTAAACCCCCGATTTCCCTCCTTCTCTCTCTCTCTCTCTCTCTCTCTCTCTCTCTCTCTCCTCGTACACTCTGCATTTCCACCCCCGAGTGATTCATTAGCGGTAATTGAAATTATAACGCTGATTCGCGCGGTTCATTACCTATGTATGAGATGCAGTTTTCTGTTCGCCGGTTGCGCGTTTGAACACGCCGTTGATGGTACGGGTTTACTGCAGTATATATATATATATATATATATATATATATATATATATATATATATATATATATATATATATATATTTATATTTATAAAAATATGACAGCAATTTTAAAATGATTTAACTAAGTAAAATTACTATTCAACTAGTCACGGACACCCAATAGTGAATGAGAGAGAGAGAGAGAGAGAGAGAGAGAGAGAGAGTGCACATGCTACTTCAATCTCCTGACCCTTACTTAACTAATCGCAAAAGGAATCACCCTAAAAACAAAAAAAAACAACGAAACAGCATCAAAACGAGATGCGCACAAGAACAAATTCCCACAAATTCCGATAGTTCTCGAGGATGCTGCCTCTGTCTGCCCACACGTGAGATGACCCGAGATTGGGGAGTATCTGACGAGGTCACGAGCACTTAAACTGCTCCCAACCAGTCTCTGATATTCCATGTCCTAAAAACGAACTTTTTCCACACAAACGTCTTGAAGTTATCTGTCCTTATAACAAAGGCGTGATCCGATCTCTAGCTTACTCGGGTCGTGCTATAATCTGCGGTCAAATAGAGCGTTGTTTCACCAACGAAAATTGAAATAAATAGGATACTTATTTTCCTAGAAATAATTGTTCTTTTACTGTTTAACATGAACATTATTGTTTGCATTTCTATTCTAATAAATAAATCATAAATATCCTATCCTTAAATTCCTGTATCTTTTACTCAACACAAAACACCTTTTTCTGAGCTTCTTAGGATCCTCCATAGACCTTTCCTAACCCCCCAAAGAACAACAACAACAATAACAACAAAGTAGTATGTAAGCTTAAGCCCCGAGTAAGAGAAACATCTTATTGGTTATCTGGCATCTGGCGTTCACTTAAAATAAATTACAGAAGGTATTAAGAAAATCTACGGGATGATAGTTACCCAGGCTTATAAATATCGCCTGTACGTAAATGCAAGTGGGTAACAGATTACGGCAATAAATAAATAACAGAAGATTCCCTGCTGTGAGGCGGGACACTTTTCTGTGATGTAAGCACAACGTTATATTAAAGCCATAAAGATAATAAATAGAATATAAATTTGCACGAAAACCTGCAAAGTTCGGTGTTAAAGAAAATACGCTAAATCATCAATGTAGTGGAATGGAATATAGAGAATTTATGAAATTTAGGTCAAAGGTCAAGCGGTGGGACCTATGATGATGAGGTCATCCAGCTCTTAAAAGAGGAAATTGAGAATTGAGATAGAAAAAAAAGTTCAATTTAAACAAGCGCTGGGACATATAATAAGGTCATCTAGCTATTAAAAATGGGAAACCGAGATAAAAAAAAAAAACTTAATTTAAAGGTGTAACAAGATTAATACCTTTTGCTGGTGCACTATGAAATAGTTAGGAGGCCGTTGAGGATAGTAAGATGGAAGAAAGAGAATATGAACGGAGGTACAGTAAAAGGAATGAAAGGAGTTGAAGCTAGGGGCCGAAGAGACGCTGCAAAGAACTCTTAAGTAGTGCCTACAGTTCACCCGTGACGCGCACTGAAACCAAGACCACAAAGAAGAATGAGCGCTAGGTCACCTGATTTTTTAGCAAAATAATTTTTGACCAAAGGTTATATGAGGACGATTTGCATCATACCCCAGAAAATGCCCTAAACGGAAAAGCGGGGTACTATTAGGGGTCCAGGATATCAAATTTTGACGTGGCTGAGGCACCCCAAATACCCGAAAATGATGTTTAATGAAGTTAATTTTTAAAAGATGATTCCTATTACTGGGAATCATTTTGAACATAGAAATAAGAGTAAATTAAATTTCTTTGAGAATATTAAGTAAGGTGAATATTTATGAAAGATACTGAGGCTTTAATACCAACTTTCTCATTAATCTCCTATCACTAAATGAAAATACAAATAAACAATCGGATATATATATATATATATATATATATATATATATATATATATATATATATATAAATATATACACATTAAAGGGTGTGTGTGTGTGTGTGTGTGTGTCTCTGTGTTCAAAATGAATTTACTAATTCATTGCCAATCATACCATCCCCAGGGTTTTAATAAAAAAAAAAAATGCTAACCACATACAACAACTGTGAAAAAAAACTTAAAAATAATTAAAACATTTAACATATGTTCATTGCATTTTCAACTTTCTCCAGAACTCCTGATCATCCCTCTAATCATAAGTGTTTGTAAGATTCATATATCTCCCCCTCCCCCCTACCACAGGTTGTAACATAATGTTTCATCCTTCTTGACAGACGACTGGCTCTATTCTACTACACTAAATCTTCTATTCGCTATTGGAAATTATTGATCAGTCTAGAATAGATACTCCTAGCCATCACTGTACGAATTGCGTCCAAATCTAATCGTTTTGGTAAATACACTTTTATACCTTGCGGGAATTTCATTACAAACGGCAAAAACGTCTCTTTTTAACTCTATGGTGTTTTTGAAATGAAATTAATCTGAGTTCAATAAGAATAGATTAAATAAACTAACCATTTTTTTGAAATCCCCTTCCGTTTTGGCCTGACCTATCAGCGAACGCAATTAATTTGGGCTAAATAAGAATAGATTAGATAAATTTAAATGTTTTTTTCAAATATTCTCTTCCGTAGGATAAAAATTCCCTTTGTTATTGCCGTTGGTAAAATAATTCCAACATTGAATATGGCCAGAGGGGAATTAAAAATCCTGATATTTTTTGTAAATGCAGTTTAGATTTTTGTGAATGTATCATGATACGCTTTGCGGCCAAAAAAAAATTATTAGTTGTTATTAATGCAAAAGTCTTTCTTTCTAAAAAAAGAAGGAATGTTATTAGTTGTTTTTTATGCAAAAGTTCTTCTTTCACCCAGGCACAGATTGAATTTTAAAGTTGCTTGGGAAACTGTTGAAAGATCACGAGACGGGAAAAATATCTGACGAAAAAGTTAAGTCACGAAAAGATTGAATTGGAGAGACGTAGGGGAAATGATTACTGCTTATTTTAGAGCAGAAAAAGTTAAGAATTATCTTCCCTCTTACAAATCCAGCACTCAAGAGACAGACTAGAAGCCTTTGCCAGAGACAGATGCTCATTTTAGAGCAGAAAAAGTTAGAATTGTCATCCCATGTACAAACCCAGCACTCAAGAGACAGACTAGAAGGCTTTGCCAGAGACACGTTCCCTAAGAAAAAAAAAGGCTCATAGCTAAAATGAAATCTCACAAGAAAATCACAACCAAATAAGACTCATAACTAAATTCAATTGTATTCCACGTAGGAGAATGAAAAGTTTTCCTTAGGAAACGCCCAACAGCTTCGTTCTCCAAAGTACCTCTTCTTGGAGCATTTATTTTTTCCCTTAATAAACGCTCCAAGAAGAGCTCTATTGGAGGACGAAACTGTTAGGCATATTTTAATAAAATCTCCTTTAATTTTCCTATGTTTATAAGGTGTTTTTACGTTGCATGGAACCAGTGGTTATTCAGCAACGGGACCAACGGCTCTACGCGACTTCCTATGTGGAATACGATTGAATTTACATATCTTCGTGCCTGAGAAGATTATCAGAATCATAAATAAAATCATAAATCAAAATTTGAGATCCAGTTAACCAAGAACCTTGCCAACCCCAGAGAAAGGGACTTCTAAGATATCAGTTTAGAGGGTTTGCCTAATTTCCTTACAGAGGTGACTGATAAATTCCCATTAAAAAAAGTAAATTAAAATCACAATTATGAAAAGTTTTTCCTTACCTGAATGTTGTCCACGATTCTGGATTCAAAATCCCCTGTAGATATTCCTCTAGAAACTTCATTTCTTCCTGAGGAGGCTATAGTTGTTGGTATTTGCAGACGTAGGAACACTGAAAATATTATACCAAGAAGTTTCAGGATATCAGGTGGAGAAGAGATGTTATGGATAAATAAATAATTATGAATCTAAAAAAAATGTTTAGTACATTCTATATTTGGAAAATACTTAGAAACTAATATGATGTTATATTCATATAACACACTACTTTTAAAAGGGACAATTAGCGTGATAAAAAGAAAAGCACATTAAATTCATGGTTATTTTAGCCTGAGCAGCTCTCGAGGAAAATGTAATAACCCGACCATGATTATCTAGGTATGTCTACAATATATATATATATATATATATATATATATATATATATATATATATATCATATATATAATATAGTATATATGATATATATATATATTATATATATATATATATGATAGACAGAGATTGAGAGAGAGAGAGAGAGAGAGGATGAGACGAGAGAGAGAGGAGAGCGGATATGAGAGATAGAGAGAGAGAGAGAGAGAGAGAGAGAGAGAGAGAGAGAGAGGGACTTTATCGGTTACTTTTTACCAGATACGTATGTAATTGTACTAACCACAATGCCCTCTAACTTCTCGAGAAGTTAAGAAAACATCGTGGTCATTGCAATCTATGCATATGTATTTCTGCAATTGCACGCCTGCCACATCAATCTAGACCCTCCGCTTTCACATTTTTGCCCAAACAATCAGATAATGTATACAATTCGTCGCTGATAACATTAGCCTATCCAAAATGATGCGTGGACATCACCAGCAAATTTATAGCACCATAGTGATTTGTTCTCTCTAATTGTTTGAGTTTACAGGGGAAAATACCGCACCATCATTATCACTATGAAGAGAAAGGCAAATGTAGGAATCCATCACACAGGTAATGAGGTGCATACAGGTAACATACGACCCTTTCCCAGAATGAAATATTACCTTTTGTATATGAGGCGTGGGCAATAAATTATATTGTTATAAATTGTCCTGATAATTAGGGGATGTTTTCACTGAGTTTGGATGGACTTTAACTTAAGGAGAGTGATTTGATTTATTCTATGAAGTCTTAGTGATTTTATTGAATTGTATTCCTAAGTGGTTTGCGAACTTGTTGCGAGTGTTACCAAGGCAAGAATGAAGAAAAAACATCAATATTTTTAATGGCACTTATAACTGAAACGTCTAATATCCTTTTGGACAATAAAGTACTAAGCTAAAACATTGATAAAATCACAAAAGTCTCACGTAAACTTTACAGAAAAAGCACTTGTACTAAAAATGTGAACAACAAAAAAACTGGAAAAACTTTCAATATTGACATTTCAAAAAATAAAAATCTATACTCTAAAAAGTACTCGTTAAAAATGTGTACTAAAAAATGGTTGAAACTTTCAATATCAATTCATAAAAAAAAAAAAAAATTATGATGAACTAACAAATAAAACATTGCCAGATTTAATCTCATATCTCCCGCTGTCAATATATTGGAAAGCAGAAATTAGGCGTTTTCCTCTCTCTCTCTCTCTCTCTCTCTCTCTCTCCTCTCTCTCTCTCTCTCTCAACATTAAAAGGAATTCGTCTTTGGGAGCTTTAATTTAAAGTCATTGGCCCCTGTAGTCGGATTGGTCCACATGAATAGGGGTTTATCTTCTGAATAATAAAAATAATAATAATAATAATAATAATAATAATAATAATAATAATAATAATAATAATAATAATAATAATAATAAGGAGGCAGGATGCAACCCGGAACCCCACACTATAAATGCCACCCAGTCGAATTGGAGGACTGTGATAAAGAGAGAAAAAAAAAAACAAAAAAAAATAATAATAATATAATAGATGAAAATAAAAGGAAATTGTACACATGATCACAGGAACACTAGGCACGATCCCAAGATCCCTGAAAGGGAACCTGGAAAAACTTGATGCCGAAGTATAGCTCCAGGACTCATGCCTAAGAGTGTGCTACTAGAGACAGCACACATAGTGAGAAAAGTGATGGACTCCTAAGGAGGCAGGATGCAACCCTGAACCCCCCCTACACTATAAAAACCACCCAGTCGAATAATAATAATAATAATAATAATAATAATAATAATAATAATAATAATACCACCAAAACTGAACACTAATAGTTTACCCTTCGTCTTCAGACCTCCCGAGTCTAGGGAAATTCTTCACACATAAATCACTATAGTAAAAAACGGATAACAAAACCTCTTGATATATAATCTCAATTCCTCCAACGGAATTGCAGTCACGACGCCACATAGGTCACAATCATTCACTCAATTTTACAAAGGGAACTTGGAAATTTGACCAGTTTTTACAAAGGGAAATTGCCAATTTGACTCAATTTTACGAAGGGAACTTTCTAATTTGACCTAATTTTACAAAGGGAACTTGCCAATGTGACCCAATTTTACAGAGGGAACTTGCCAATTTGACCCAATTTTACAAAGGTAGCTTGCCAATGTGACCCAATTTTGCAAGGGGATCTTGCCAATTTGACCCAATTTCACCAAGGGGAACTTGCCAATTTGACCCAATTTTACCAAGGGAACTTGCAAATTTGACCCAATTTTACAAAGGGATCTTGCCAATGTTTGGACCCAATTTTACAAAGGGATCTTGCCAATGTGACCCAATTTTACAAAGGGAACTTAGCAATTTGACCAAATTTTACAAAGGGAACTTGCCAATTATTATTTCTAATTTGTTTAATATAATAGCAATAATTTAAAGCATGTGAATAATGTATATACTGTGTATATTCTATGCACTTTGTATAGACATTCCAATGACAATTTTTGAACCGGGAGGATTAAGAGAAATAGATTATTATTTATCCTGGAGGGATTAAGCCTTCATTTCTAAAGTAAATATCGCTGGAAGTGTTTGCCTTATCGAAGCTTAATCCCCGAACGATTACGACGTCAGGGTTGCTATCTCATGATGCTGGATCATCAGAGAGGAAGGAAGGAAGGAAGGAAGTGTCCCTGTAGGGCGCGCATGCGCTGGAGGAGGGAGGGGGCTTAGGGGGGCGGGGAATGGGCGGACCCGGTCAGGTCAACCAGGTAAAGCAGGCGTATAAGAATGAGTCGCCTCTCGTCGACTTCCACGCTGCTGATGCTGGTAGTGGTGGGAGTAGAGTAGCAGCTGTAGTCCTCTCTCTCTCTTTCTCTCTCCCCAAACTCTTCTTTCCAGGTTCCAGCAGCAGAAGCAGCAGCGTTCAGTCAGTGTGGCTCGAGCTGTGGTTGCGAGAGGGTCCACGCTGGATCCAGCTCCGGGACCTCGCTCGGCGTGCTATATAAACGTTGCTCTTCGGCGAGAGAACGTTTGTTGTCGCCTCTCCGTCGCGTCTTCGAGACTTTGAACGTTCGCTCGCGGGATATGAACTTGAATGTATTCCGTCAGGATTTCTGGAGCAGTGAAATAAGAACTTCTGACTATATTTCCAAGATTTCCGAAGAAGTTTTTATATTTGCAGGATTTCTGAAGACGTTTCTGAACAACTTCTGAATATTTTTCCAAGGTTTCTGAAGGACGCAAATAAGGACTTGAATATATTTCCAAGATTTCTGAAGAACTTAAATATATTTCCAAGACTTCTGAAGGTCTTGAATATATTTCCAAGATTTCTGGAGAACTTGAATATATTTCCAAGATTTCTGGAGAAGTGAAATACGAACTTCTGAATATATTTCCAAGATTTCTGAAGACTTTAAATTAGAACTTGAATATATTTCATCAAGATTTCCGAAGAAGGTAAATACGAACTTCAATATATTTTCAAGATTTCTGAAGAACTTGAGTATATTTCCAAGATTTCTGATGAATCTAAATAAGAACTTGAATATATTTCATCAAGATTTCTGAAGAAGTTGAATAAGAACCGCAATACATTTCCAAGATTTTTGAAGAACTTGAATATATTTCCAAGAATTCTGAGGAAGATAAATAAATTTCAGTACATTTCCAAGATTTCTGACAAAGTTGAATAACAACTTAAATAAGTTTTCCAAGATCTCTGTAGAAGTTAAATAAGAACTTTGATATAATTCTAAGATTTCTGTAGAAGTTAAAGAAGAACTTTCATATATTTCCAAGATGTCTGAAGAAGTTAGTTAAGAACTTCAATATATTTCCAAGATTTCTGAAGAAGTCAAATAAAAACTCGAATATATTTTCAAGATTCTTGAAGAAGTTAGATACGAACTTCAGTATATTCCCAGGCCCCTGAAAAAGTTAAAATAAGAACTTCGGTACGTTTCTAAGAATTCTGGTGGAAGTTATAGCCTGTGAGATGAAGTTTCTTGTAGTGTCGATGCCAACCGGCTAACAGGAGAGGATTAAGGAAAACTTCTTAGTGAAGCTACGGCAAAAACGTGACCCAAAGGTAAGACATACTTGTGAAAACCATGTTTTTTAATCTTAACTTTTTTCTCGAAAGCCAAAATTTAGTCGTATATTACTACCATACGAGATAAGTACAGTACATTTCATGATCATACAAAAATTACAGAATAATTCGTAGCTGGTCTTTCCTTCCACATAAATTGATTTCTCAACAAGAATAAAACATTAATAATTTACTCAATTTTTTCTCAGACAAAAAGGATTTAACTGAATTTCTACACTAAAGAATTCAATGTATTTGATACATTTTCTTGTCCTGTAAATGTTTTCACAAACAAATACTTATTCTTTTAACTATCAACCCGAAAAATTCAATGGCATTAAATTATGAAGTAAAAAAACACTCTTATATTTAAAAAAAAACACTGCCACTTAATATTTTATACAAAAGAATTAAAATGAATTCATGCGTAAGTCAAATATCATAGCTTTCTTTAAAATGCTATTTATTATTTATCTATCATTTATAGGAATAAAATGATATAAAATTGTGAGGTAAAAAACATTCTTTTATTAAAAAAAACCTCCTTCACGTAATATTTTATACTAAATAATTAAAACTAATTCATGTATTGGTCAAATACCATAACCTTTAAAAAAACATATATTCTTTAACTATCAATCATAAGATTTCAATGACAAAGTTAGAAGTGGAAAACATTCTTTAATTACACAAAGCAAACATTCATGGATGTCCTGGCAATAACATTCTTTAATTACACATAGCATAGCAATAACATTCTTTAATTACACACACAGAAAACATGCTTGAATGTCCTAGCAATAACATTCTTTAATTACACACAGCAAACAATCATGGATGTCCTGGCAATTTACCCCTTCTGCTTTCAAACATATGCTAATATTTCCAGCAAAAGCTTACAAAGGCTGGCTGATTTTAATTCTAATTGATGTTACGTGTTACACGGATGCAAATGTTCTACCATACCAGCATTTTGTATTTGCATACTTGTATGGTTCTGAGCGGATATAAAGTACAATTTGCTTACAAATAATTACTTCAGCTCTCTCTCTCTCTCTCTCTCTCTCTCTCTCTCTCTCTCTCTTTTATATATATATATATATATATATATATATACTATATATATATATATATATATATATATATATATTATATATATATATATATATATATATATATATATATATATGATATAATATGTATGGTTCTAATATGATATAAAGTACAATTTGGTTACAAATAATTACTTCAGCTCTCTCTCTCTCTCTCTCTCTCTCTCTATATATATATATTATATATATATATATATATATATATATATATATATATATTATATATATATATATATATATATATATATATATATATATATATATATATATATATAAATATATATATATTTATACGTAATTTTTAAGGTCGCACTAACTACTAAACTAGCATGAATGTATGAACAATTTTACAGTCGATATTTAGTATCGAGTCAGTCGTGTGGATAAAACCACAAATTTGGTGGCTATTTCAAAGTGAACGCGTGAGACTATACAATGCGAGGTAACGTAATGCCTTAGTTCTTTGTAGAATGTAACGGTATTTCTAAAAAAAGAAAAAAAAGGATAAACACAGGTAAATGTAATATAAAATTTAATTGGTTTGCAAGTGGCGACTTTTTAAAATGCTACTTGGTTAAGAGACCTTCCATCTTTTTTTCAACTGACATGAGAAGGACAACGGACCCAGATAGTGTTTTCTCTCTCTCTCTCTCTCTCTCTCTCTCTCTCTCTCTCTTAGTTCATGAATGTATTATGTCCTAACAAAGGTAAAGTAGGAGAATAAAGTACAAGTAACTGATAATTAATTATAAACATGGGTACATTCCACAAGTACCAGAGAGAGAGAGAGAGAGAGAGAGAGAGAGAGAGAGAGAGAGAGAGAGAGAGAGAGAGAGAGGGTCTTTCCCACACGCGGCAGGGTACATTCCACACCTGAACGTTTCCACAAACCATCAGAGAGAGAGAGAGAGAGAGAGACCTTGACGTGTTAGAAAGGGAGTAAAATGATAGTTTAAATGAGAGAGAGAGAGAGAGAGAGAGAGAGAGAGAGAGAGAAAGCTTGACATGTTAAGGAGAAAAAGTAAATGGGGAGAGAGAGTAGAGAGCGAGAGAGAGAGAGAGAGAGAGAGAGAGAGAGAGAGAGAGAGAGAGAGAGAGAGATTCTGTCAAAGCCAACTCTTTCCCCACTACTTCCAGGTAATATTTGTTAAAGTTCAGAAAGAATCAGACAATAAAGTGGAACCCCCTGTCCCCTTCCCCCACCCCACATCCCACGAAAAGAGAGTATGAAAACAAGCGGAAGAGATAACGATTACTTGGGGCCAAAGTTCGATTTTTCTGGAGGAAAAACAGAGAAGTTTTCAAAAGTGTTCCAATCTTCGGTTGGGATAATCTTGGAGTTCACTGAACTCTGACCTTACCAGTAGAAGGTAGAGATTCCCAAAGATTTAAAATGATTAAAAGGATTAGTTTTTTTATAAGACCAGATATGATGATATTTCATAAACTTCCCAAGATTTAAATATTTTAAGAGATTAGTTTTTTATTAGAGCAGAGAGAGAGAGAGAGAGAGAGAGAGAGAGAGAGAGAGAGAGAGAGAGAGAGAGAGAGTATTCTTCAGCTCCCAGATATTTTAAAATAATTTAAAGAATTAGTTTCTTTTATAACAACAGATATGGTGATATTTCTATAAATGTCCAGATATTAAAACATTTAAAAGTGTAGTGTATTTGTTTAAGCAGATCAGGTGAAATCATTTATATTTTGAAGTTGGTGCTGAGTAATGTGTAATACAGAGTTTACTTAAAGCCTCCTACTGTATCTCAAAGTATTCTGCTCTACTTAATAGCACAAAAACTCACTAATTTTTATATCCTTATTAAAATCACATCACTCAAATAACTGAAACTGATTCCTGAAAACGAAGTTTTTTTCCCCAATCTATTTCATATATTATTTGCCGTCAGTTACTACAGCATCACACTGGCTGATTCGTCAAGGTTTGAATACCTACTATATACCAGTAGTCTCTCTCTCTCTCTCTCTCTCTCTCTCGCAGGACTGAATCAAGTGGAATTCACTTAGCTAATGACTTTGCAGCATCTCTTGTTTACATTTCTCATTCGGGGACATTATTCCTTTGAGATGAGTTCGAATGCTCCTCCTCCTCCTCCTAGTTCATCTGGTCCTAAATCTATCCCATGGAAATAGACGATCACAAGACAACACCTGAGTTGAAAGACTGACCTTTCTTATCCCGGCATCTTGACCTTTATTCCCGCCTACAACTTTGCCAGAGGTGACGATTGTTTTATGCAATCTTTCTCCTTTTAATATACATTTTCACCAGTACCTGCAGCTTTTAACTAACTGTCGCCGGTTAATGTTACGCGATCTGCCAGTACTATCTTACGATTTAAGTGCTTTGCACAGCCTCCATTTTTATTGCAAAAATCTTGCATCTACATCATCATCTGTCCTGTACCCGAATTCTCTCTCTCTCTCTCTCTCTCTCTCTCTCTCTCCGCCAGCGCTCCGCTCGATCACTAGATCGATAATTATATTGATAGATTATCTATGAATATGTATAGATAATATATGTAAATAAATATATATAGAGACGAACGATATAGAGATATAGATCAGTATAGATAGTAGAGAGGTTTATATACACATACATATGTATATAAAATATAAATAAAATGTAAATCTACCTATATTATACACATATACAAATATCAAATCATATATATATATATATATATATATATATATATAGATTTGATATTTGTATATGTGTATATATATATATATATATATATATATATATACTATATATGCGTAGATTTACATTTTTATTCATATTTTATATACATATGTATATATATAATATAAATAAAAATGTAAATCTACACACACACACACACACACCACACACACACACACACATATATATATATATATATATATATATATATATATATATATATATATATATATATATATATATATATATATATATATATATATATATATATATATATATATATATATAAAACCATCACATTCACATGCAGACGGAATGCTGAGAGAGAACACTATCATACTCTTAAAACACCGGAGAGAGAGAGAGAGACAGAGAGAGAGAGAGAGAGCGAGAGAGAGAGAGAGAGAAAAGTGGAAGCTTTGCTGTGGCAACAATATTTTATTTCTCTTGACTTATACTGTTTGTTTTTAGAGTCAGTTCCGTGTCCAGTAAATGTAAGATTGTTTTTTTTTTTTTTTATATTTATTTTTTCTTTTTCACCTTTAACGGCTGATCCACGCTTTACTTTTATTTGTAATATTTTTTTCTTCTTTTTTAAATTTCCGCACCGGTGCTCTTATATACATACATATCGTATGTCTACTGTCTACACTAAGGGAATTCTCTTTTTATTGTATAATTTACTTACATTTTTATCTATTCACTCATTAATTTTTCAATCTTTTTTTTTCTTTTCTAAAAACTTATTTCTTTCTGTATTTCCTGTTACGTAATAATAATAATAATAATACTTTATTAAAAGTAATGGCTACTTCAGCAGCGTTACACTTGTAGAGATTCTTCTATTTGCGAATAGCGGCTTTTTCAGTGCTACTTAAACAGGCTAGTAGAGCGCCTATAGAGGTCCATGGTAAAATACAGGGTCAAAATAGGTGTATATATTTGAATTTTACAGATAAACTATGATACCATAGTCATCAAAGTCATTAACGATTTTCTCTCTCTCTCTCTCTCTCTCTCTCTCTCTCCTCTCTCTCTCTTTCTTAAAGCGAGCTTTCGTCTGGAGCTGCCAGACATCCTCGGGGTCGGGCTGGGAAGCTGAGGGTGGACTGATCTTGGTGCGGTGTCCGTCCTCCTTATATCTGTGGTTGACAGCAGGGGGTCTGCCCCATGCTTGTTTTCTCCTATTGGCTGGTGGCGGTGAGTCTTGTTTTCATTGGCTGCCTGAGCCAGGTCTCAAGCCACTTTCTTCGGGCCGATGGTTGCGTTGCAGCATATCCTGCAGCCGCCTGGACCTCCTAAGCGGCGCTGTAACATTGATGGGCGTTGCGCTACGCTGTGGGACGTCACGGCTACTTTGATTTCCATCGGCTGCAGGAGTACCTCGTTCGGGGGCGTTGTCATCCATAGAGTTGTCATGATCGGTGGTGTCATTGTTGGTGGCAGGTCTTCTCATACTCGTAGGGAGGAGAAATTCTTCCTGCGTCGTATTCAGAGTAGGTTTTATTTGCTGGATGAGTAGCGCCTCCAGCAGGCGCAACCGACGGGCATCAGGGGCCTTCCCGATGATCTTCGTGTTCTTTATGATGACATCTCGGGAGATGGCCTCGTGATGTTTGGTGCGGGCGTGATTCTTTATAGCCCCCTCTTGGGCGTGGCACGAGAGTCTCTTCGACAGTCGCATGGTAGTCATACCTACGTAGGCGCCGCTGCATTCGCGGACTGGGCATGTATATTGGTACACTACATGCGTCTGCTTCAGGGGTTCTCGTACCTGTGGAGAGGGGTTATTTTTCATAATAAGATCGCGCGTCCTCCGATTCTGGTAATATATGATTAGGTCGATATTCTTGGTGTCGTCAGTCGGGGATACATTATCGGAAATAATTTTCTTAATGGCGTCCTCTTCTTCACGGTAATGGGAACTCATGAAGGCTTTGTAGTACAGCTGATATTATCCTGGGGGCGGGGCTGCGGGCTCTCACTACCGTACCATTTCTCCAGGGCTGTGCGGACTTCCTTGCTGATTAATTTATTTGAGTACCCATTATTCACAAGTACTTGGGAGGCGCGGTCGAGTTCCTGGTGAGTGTCCTGCCAGGTTGAGCAGTGGGAGAGGGCCCTCATGGACGAAGGCCCTGACGGTGGTGCTTTTGAATCTGGCGGGCACTCGCTGTCTCCGTTGAGGCAAAGTCCTAAATTGGTTTTCTTTGTGTAGACTGAAGTACGGAGACCGTCTTCCGTCTTGCTTACAAGGACGTCGAGGAAGGGAGCCGATCGTCGGAGCTGCGTTCGACTGTGTAATTCAGCACACTACACTGCTGAATGCTTGACGGAGGACTTCTACCTCATCCTCGGCGTCGACTTGCACAAAGATGTCGTCAATATAACGTCCATATCTGCGGGGTTGCTGCATCCTGGCGAAGACCCGTTCCTCCACGGTGCCCATATAAAAGTTAGCGAAGAGAACCCCCAGTGGGGAGCCCATCGCCACGCCGTCCTTTTGGCGGAACATCTGGCCACGGTGGGTGGAGAAAGGGGCCTTCTTGGTGCATATCTCCAGCAGCGTACGGAGCGAGGCTTCCGGTATGTTTTAGGGGCGCCGTCGACTGATTCCTGTAGACACGATCAAGGATTATATCTATGGTTTCGTCGACAGGCACGTTCGTAAATAGGGACTCTACATCCAGCGAGGCGATAATCCCGGTACCAGGGGCGTCCTTGATGGCTTCTAAGAACTCTGCCGAAGACTGCAGGCTGTACCGACTCGGGGACGTAAGGGGTCAAAATTTGGTTGAGGCGTTTAGCCAAGGCGTACGTAGGGGCGGGCGTCTGGCTGATGATCGGCCGGAGGGGGTTTCCTTGTTTGTGGGTTTTTACATTGCCATATAAATAACCCAGGCTGTAGTCTCCTTGTATGGGCGGGAGGTGCACAGCATTGTTGCAGCATTCACTGCGTTGATGACTCCGTTAGCCTCCCTCTTGATGTCGTCTGTCGGGTTCCTCGTCAGGCGCTCGAACTTGCTCTCGTCAGACAAAATAGCATCCAGCTTCTCGTGATATTCGGCAGTATCAATCAAGACGAAGGCTGCTGTCTTGTCCGCGCGTCGCACCGTGATGTTCACTTTCTCCTTCAGTTCCTTCGCTGCTTTCTTCATCTCCTTGGTGAGGATCCCGCTGGAGTGCGAGCCCCTCTCTGTAAGAGCTTCAGCAAGTAGATTGGGGTTGAAGGGCGTCGGTAGTTCTCACGGTGCTCCGGGCTTCGAGTTGCTGGATGGAGTCTAGGAGCAACTCGAAATCGAGTTGCTCCTAGACTCCATCCAGCAACTCGAAGCCCGGAGCACCGTGAGAAACTACCGACGCCCTTCAACCCCTACTACTTGCTGAAGCTCTTACAGAGAGGGGCTCGCACTCCAGCGGGATCCTCACCAAGGAGATGAAGAAAGCAGCGAAGGAAACTGAAGGAGAAAGTGAACATCACGGTGCGACGCGCGGACAAGACAGCAGCCTTCGTCTTGATTGATACTGCCGAATATCACGAGAAGCTGGATGCTATTTTGTCTGACGAGAGCAAGTTCGAGCGCCTGACGAGGAACC
This sequence comes from Macrobrachium nipponense, assembly GCF_015104395.2. NCBI lineage: Eukaryota > Metazoa > Arthropoda > Malacostraca > Decapoda > Palaemonidae > Macrobrachium > Macrobrachium nipponense. Next base: position 9,275,721 of record NC_087209.1, on the reverse strand, counting down.
CGACAGACGACATCAAGAGGGAGGCTAACGGAGTCATCAACGCAGTGAATGCTGCAACAAATGCTGTGCACCTCCCGCCCATACAAGGAGACTACAGCCTGGGTTATTTATATGGCAATGTAAAAACCACAAACAAGGAACCCCCTCCGGCCGATCATCAGCCAGACGCCCGCCCCTACGTACGCCTTGGCTAAACGCCTCAACCAAATTTTGACCCCTTACGTCCCGAGTCGGTACAGCCTGCAGTCTTCGCAGAGTTCTTAGAAGCCATCAAGGACGCCCCTGTACCGGATATCGCCTCGCTGGATGTAGAGTCCCTATTTACGAACGTGCCTGTCGACGAAACCATAGATATAATCCTTGATCGTGTCTACAGGAATCAGTCGACGGCGCCCCTCAACATACCGGAAGCCTCGCTCCGTACGCTGCTGGAGATATGCACCAAGAAGGCCCCTTTCTCCACCCACCGTGGCCCAGATGTTCCGCCAAAAGGACGGCGTGGCGATGGGCTCCCCACTGGGGGTTCTCTTCGCTAACTTTTATATGGGCACCGTGGAGGAACGGGTCTTCGCCAGGATGCAGCAACCCCGCAGATATGGACGTTATATTGACGACATCTTTGTGTAAGTCGACGCCGACGATGAGGTAGAAGTCCTCCGTCAAGCATTTCAGCAGTGTAGTGTGCTGAATTACACAGTCGAACGCAGCTCCGACGATCGGCTCCCCTTCCTCGACGTCCTTGTAAGCAAGACGGAAGACGGTCTCCGTACTTCAGTCTACACAAAGAAAACCAATTTAGGACTTTGCCTCAACGGAGACAGCGAGTGCCCCGCCAGATTCAAAAGCACCACCGTCAGGGCCTTCGTCAGGAGGGCCCTCTCCCACTGCTCAACCTGGCAGGACACTCACCAGGAACTCGACCGCGCCTCCCAAGTACTTGTGAATAATGGGTACTCAAATAAATTAATCAGCAAGGAAGTCCGCACAGCCCTGGAGAAATGGTACGGTAGTAGTGAGAGCCCGCAGCCCCGCCCCCAGGATAATATCAACGCTGTACTACAAAGCCTTCATGAGTTCCCATTACCGTGAAGAAGAGGACGCCATTAAGAAAATTATTTCCGATAATGTATCCCCGACTGACGACACCAAGAATATCGACCTAATCATAATACCAGAATCGGGGAGGACGCGCGATCTTATTATGAAAAATAACCCCTCTCCACAGGTACGAGAACCCCTGAAGCAGACGCATGTAGTGTACCAATATACATGCCCAGTCCGCGAATGCAGCGGCGCCTACGTAGGTATGACTACCATGCGACTGTCGAAGAGACTCTCGTGCCACGCCCAAGAGGGGGCATATAAGAATCACGCCCGCACCAAACATCACGAGGCCATCTCCCGAGATGTCATCATAAAGAACACGAAGATCATCGGGAAGGCCCCTGATGCCCGTCGGTTGCGCCTGCTGGAGGCGCTACTCATCCAGCAAATAAAACCTACTCTGAATACGACGCAGGAAGAATTTCTCCTCCCTACGGAGTATGAGAAGACCTGCCACCAACAATGACACCACCGATCATGACAACTCTATGGATGACAACGCCCCCGAACGAGGTACTCCTGCAGCCGATGGAAATCAAAGTAGCCGTGACGTCCCACAGCGTAGCGCAACGACCCATCAATGTTTACAGCGCCGCTTAGGAGGTCCAGGCGGCTGCAGGATATGCTGCACAAAAGCAACCATCGGCCCGAAGAAAGTGGCTTGAGACCTGGCTCAGGCAGCCAATGAAAACAAGACTCACCGCCACCAGCCAATAGGAGACAAGCATGGGGCAGACCCCCTGCTGTCAAC
>NC_087209.1:9228866-9268866 GCF_015104395.2 Macrobrachium nipponense | reverse complement strand
CATAATATTCGCAAGGAAAACACAGACTAATCCCAAACCAAAACCAGTATTCGACTCTTTATTATCTCTCTCTTATCTACCTGTTATGTATTCAAGGGACTTCCGGGTCATATAAACCGTCCGTGTTCAACGTTTCCGGATTTGATAAAGTTTGCAGAGGAAGCACCCGCAGTTAGTTAGATCCTGGAACAAAATATATAAGCCCAGTTTCGCCCTTTTTCTCGTTTTCGAAAGCGAGTTTACAAAACAACGTCTTCTATTATTATTATTATTCAGAAGATAAGCCCTGTTCACTTGAAAAAAGATATTATTATTATTATTATTATTATTATTATTATTATTTTATTATTATTTTTTTTTTGCTCTATCACAGTTCTCCAATTCGACTGGGTGGTATTTATAGTGTCGGGTTCCGGGTTGCATCCTTCCTCCTTAGGAGTCCATCACTTTTCTTACTATGTGCGCTGTTTCTAGGATCACACTCTTCTGCATGAGGCCTGGAGCTACTTCAGCCTCTAGTTTTTCTAGATTCCTTTTCAGGGATCTTGGGATCCTGCCTAGTGCTCCTATGATTATGGGTACGATTTCCACTGGCATATCCCATATTCTTCTAATTTTTATTTTCAGATCTTGATACTTATCCATTTTTTCCCTCTCTTTCTCTTCAACTCTGGTGTCCCATGGTATTGCGACATCAATGAGTGATACTGTCTTCTTGACTTTGTCAATCAACGTCACGTCTGGTCTATTTGCACGTATCACCCTATCCGTTCTGATACCATAGTCCCAGAGTATCTTTGCCTGATCGTTTTCTATCACTCCAACTGGTTGGTGCTCGTACCAATTATTACTGCAAGGTAGCTGATGTTTCTTGCACAGGCTCCAGTGGAGGGCTTTTGCTACTGAATCGTGCCTCTTTTTGTACTGGTTCTGTGAAAGTGCCGGGCATTCGCTTGCTATGTGGTTTATGGTTTCATTTTTCGTATTGCACTTCCTGCATATGGGAGAGATGTTATTTCCGTCTATCGTTCTTTGAATATATCTGGTTCTAAGGGCTTGGTCTTGTGCCGCTGTTATCATTCCTTTAGTTTCCTTCTTTAGCTCTCCCCTCTGTAGCCATTGCCCAGCGTCATCGCTGGCTAGTTCTTTAGTGTGTCTCATGTATTGTCTGTGCATTGGTTTGTTGTGCCAGTCCTCTGTTCTGTCTGTCATTCTCCTGTCTGTATATTTCTGGGTCTTCGTCTGCTTTTATTAGTCCTTCTTCCCATGCACTCTTGAGCCACTCATCTTCACTGGTTTTCAGATATTGCCCCAGTGCTCTGTTTTCGATGTTGACGCAGTCCTCTATACTTAGTAGTCCTCTCCCTCCTTCCTTTCGTGTTATGTATATTCTGTCCGTATTTGCTCTTGGGTGTAGTGCTTTGTGTATTGTCATATGTTTCCTGGTTTTCAGATCTATGCTGCGGAGTTCTGCCTTCGTCCATTCCACTATTCCTGCGCTGTATCTGATTACTGGCACTGCCCATGTGTTTATGGCTTTTATCATATTTCCGGCGTTGATTTTTGATTTGAGTATCGCCTTGAGTCTCTGCTTATATTCTTTCCTGATTGTGTCCTTCATCTCTTGGTGTTTTATATCTCCTCCTTCCATTATTCCAGGTACTTGTATCCTGTCTCATCTATGTGTTTGATGTTGCCTCCCATCTGGTAGCTTTTATCCCTTCAGTTCTCGTTACTTTGCCTTTTTGTATGTTGACTAAGGCGCATTTTTCTATTCCAAACTCCATCCTGATGTCCCCAGATACAATCCTTACAGTCTGGATTAGGGTATCTATTTCCTTGATGCTCTTACCATACAGCTTGATGTCGTCCATGAACATCAGATGGTTGATTCCATTTAATCCAGAAGTAAAGAATCTAAGTGGACATATGAACAAAATTCAGAAGGAAACTAAAATTGTGTTCAAATATGAAAATACAATAAGACGTTCACTCGTAATAAACAATAACAATGTTAAAAATCCCATAGTCCCAGGAGTTTACGAACTACCGTGTATGGATTGTAATAGTAAATATTTTGGTGGAAGTGGACGGGGACTAGATATACGTTTGGGCGAACATAAGCGAGCTTATGAACTACAATCACAAAACAGCGCAATAGTAGCACATGCTTTCAGGAATGATCATAGACCCAACTGGAACGAGGCTAAAATTATCTTTAAAAGTAACAATGTAAATGTCAGACGACTAGTCAAGGGAGCTGCTATAAGTTTAGGAGAATCGTTCAAAGGAAACAAGTCTTTGTCAAACGAAGAACCCATTTGTTAATTTTTATATTACTAGTATGTTTTTAAAAGATTTTAAACTGTAGGACAGGCTCTGTTTTCCCTCTCCTGATGCTGCTCTGCCTTGCCTCTTCCAGTCAAGGTAACCGCTGCCGGGGGAGTCTGATAACGGTGCCCAATCTACGCCTTGGATGAAGGACTTCATGTAATGTTGCAACAACCTGTACGAAGATCCAATAGAATTGCAGCCAGAAGGATTGATAGGGGAGAAGGTATCACCTAGTTGTTGTTAACTACCCTCTTTCCTCATCACCTGGCCCATTAACGAGCTAACGACCGTTGTTAACGATCTTCAATGACTCTTGTTTTTTAAATTTACCTCTGTACTTGTCGTAACTTATTGTTCATTTGGACTGAAGATGAACCCAGGGAAGAGTTCGAAAGCTTTCTGTAAAGTCTTCAAAATTATACACGGACATTTTACACTTTGTATTATTGTGGACCCTTTAGAACATTAATATATACTCTTTTATCGTGATAGAGAGTTTTTTCCCTATATTTTATTATTATTATTCAGAAGATGAGCCCTGTTCTATGGAAAAACCAAAGACATTCTTATTATTATTTTATTATTATTATTATTATTATTATTATTATTATTATTTAATTATTATTATTATTATTATTATTGAGAATATAAGCCCTGTTCACCCTATTCATATGGAACAAGACCACCACATAGGGCCGTTGACTTGGCATTCAAGCTTTCAATAAATACGGTACTCATTTGAAAGAAATTATTATTAGTATTTTTTGCTGGAAGAAGACCAACTTGAGCACAGAAGAAAAGTCAGTAATAAGAAGAATAGCGAAACTTCTATAGAAAATAAACGCGGCTGAAATAGCCATTATTTTCAATAAAACCTGTAGTACTATTATTATTATTATTATTCAGAAGATGCACCCTATTCATATGGAACAACAGAAAAAAAGAATGAGTTATGAGTAAAAAATTAACTAACAAATAAATAAATAAATAAATAAATAAATAAATATACATAAAAATGTCAGTAAATTATTAAAACACAAGGAGAATTGCTTTAGAGCACTAATGTGTTACATCTTCCCTTGAACTTTTTTAAGGTTCAAATTGCACGACATCCCCTGGGGGAAGGCTGTTCCATAGCCCAACGGTGGGTAGGGGATAAAGGACCTCTGGAATTTTGGGGGAACTTCGCCAAAGAAATGGCGCCAACGGGAGTATATTCAAGTTGGGGAGACATACATAAAAAAAAAAAAAAACCTTGAATTTTCTGGTCTCCAGCTAACGTTGTTTTTTTTTTTTTTTTTTTTTTAAGATTGGTGGGATCTTCTGTAAACAGAGGCGCCGAGGAGGCTGCGATGAACTGGCGTATTATCTAAACAAGAAGAAGAATAAAAAAAAAAAAATTCCTGGGAGTCGAATATAAAAGTCGAGCATTTTTTATTTTGCTTTGGGGAATTTTAGATATATACGCAGAGTGGATATACTGTATACTTTTTTCATCTCTGCAAAGCACGGTTACTAAAGACATGTGAAACATACCCTTGCATGGTATATTTCAAACGCTTATACTTCAGATTTTCTAACAATAATCTCCTTATATAAACGTTTGTATAAACGTTCATTTTAAACGTATATAACTTCAGATTTTGTACTATAAATCCCCTTGTATAAACGTTTGTATTAACGTTTATTTAACACATTTTCACTTTTAGATTTTGTACCGTAAATCCCCTTGTATAAAAGTTTGTCTGAACATTTACTTCAAACGTTTATACATCAGACTTTGCATCATACATATTGTATAAACGTTTACTTCAAAGTTTTATACTTCAATTTTCTAACAACCCCTTGTATAAACGTTTGTATAAACATTTATTTTAAACGTATATAACTTCAGATTTTGCAACAAAAATCCCCCTGTATAAAATTTTGTATCAACAACATTTATTTCAAACGTTTATGCTTCAGATTTTGCACCATAAACCCCCTTATATAAACGTTTGTATGAACAGCACTTATTTCAAACGTTTATACTTCAGATTTTGCACCATAAATCCATTATATAAACGTTTGTATCAACAACATTTATTTCAAACGTTTAAACTTCAGATTTTGCAACAAAAATCACCTTGCATATAGGTTTACTTCAAACATTTATACTTCAGATTTTCTACCAAAACTCCCCTTGTATAAACGTTTGTATCAACAACATTTATTTCAAACGTTTATACTTCAGATGTTCTAATTATAATCCCCTTATATAAACGTTTGTATAAACATTTATTTCAAACGTTTATACTTCAGGTTTTGCACCATAAATCCCCTTGTATAAACGTTTTTATCAACAACATTTATTTCAAACCTTTATACTTCAGATTTTGCAACAAAAATTCCCTTGTATACAATTTTGTATCAACAACATTTGTTTCAACCGTATATACATCAGATTTTGCACCATAAATCACCTTATATAAACGTTTGTATCAACAACATTTATTTCAAACGTTTATACTTCAGGTTATGCAACAATAATTCCCTTGTATAAACGTTTGCATAGACGTTCATTTCAAAAGCAACGCGAAATCTATAAAAACGTCCAGGCTTTTAAACAGAAGCTAATTTTCATGACAATAAATATCCTAATAACTATTCTCCCTACACACTAATCTCCTGTTGATCACATCTGCACTGAGCACATGAATTTAGTTGATCGTATCTGTACTGATAACACGAACGTCAAGTCAAACAACATCGTGATTAACTTGATCCCTTGATTAGCTTAAATGATCTGTACACAGCGGCCCTCTGGTAATTTATTCAAATCGGGTGCATATCAGCAGCAATGGATTGGGTAGGGGGAAGCCCCCCATTTCCTAGAATGGGTAGGGGAGAGGAGACATGTCCCAGAAAGGGTAGGGGGAGGGAATATGGCATCTGGAGGGGGAATGAAAGCCATGTCCTAGAAAGGGTAGGGGGAGGGAGTATGGCATCTGGAGGGGGAAGGCATGCCATGTCCTAGAATGGGTAGGGGGAGGGACTATGGCATGGGGATGGGAAAGGGGGAAGCCATGTCCTAGACTGGGTAAGGGAGGGGAGACCATGTCCTAGAATAGGTAGGGGGAGGGACTATGGAATGGGGAGGGGAAAGGAAGGCCATGTTCTTAAATGGGTAGGGGAGGGGAACCATGCCCTAAATTAAGTAGGGGAGAGCCATGTCCTAAAATGGGTATGGGAGGGGAGAAGCAATGTCATAAAATGGGTAGAAGTGGAAGCCATGTCCTAGAATGGATAGGGGAGGAGGAAGCAAAGTCATACAGTGGGTAGGGAAGGGGGAAACCATGTCCTAAAATGGGTAGGGTAGGGGGGGAAGCCATGTCCTAAAATGGATAGAGGTAGGGGGAAACATGTCCTAAAATGGGCAGGAGAGGGAGAAGCCATGTCCTAAAATGGGCAGGGGAAGGGGTGGCTTCCCGTCGATGAAGCCAAAGTCATTAAGGGAACAATTCCATTTATTTGCTTTGAGTCAAATTATCATTATCATTAAGTAGTTATCAAATTATCATCAGGTAATTATTATCACCATTAAGTGTCGGGACCTGATCACGTGACGTGTGACGTCATCTCATTGAGGAAAAGGCGGCTGGCGGGGACCTTGTAATTACGATCAGTATCGGCGAATGATAATTAACAAAACAGATGAGACGAATAATCTATAATTATTTTAATTATTTTTGGGGAAAATGACATTCGACGCGATGGAATACCTCGGGTTAATGACACTGAAAAAATAACCTGTTATCATATTTATTTCAACGGTTATTTACAGAGGCTGACGCCATAATTCGTTCCCCGAACAATCAACGAGATTATTACCTGGTATGATTTAACACCCCTCCTCCTCCCCCTTACCCAAGACACCCGTTCACGGAAATGATATAATTATTATTCCAATTTACCTCCACGTCAAGGATTAAATTCTGCGCCATTTGTAGCAAGTAAACTGACCCTAATACAATTCAACTAGCATTTTAATATTTTGCTTAAATCATTATGTTTATCAGTTTGTTAATTTTTCTGCTTTTCTTTTAATAACTGGTCTTCTCTCTCTCTGTATTTCCCATTATCTTCTGTTACTCTTTTTCAAATGAACATCATAAATAATCTTTGGAAGACTGAATTTCAAGTCAGTGGCCCCTATATGAATAGAGTTCATCTTCTGAGTAACAACAACAACAACAACAACAACAACAACAACAACAACAATAATAATAATAATAATAATAATAATAATATAATAATAATAATAATAATAATAATAATAATAATAATAATAATAATAATAATAATAATAATAATATTTCGGAAAAAGAGCCGCTTTTAAACAAATTCTGTTGAATAAAATGGCAGAAATCAGCGAATTAATCTTATATATTAGCTTTTCTATTTTTCTTATTACTCGCTTTTCTGGCTCAGCGATACTTCGCAATAATTGTCCAATATTTATATTGGCGATAATGCTGAAAGTGGTATTTTTATTCAGAACAGGCTTTATTAATCAAAGACTGGTATTATCAGAATACTGGTATATGGGAAGGCGTTCCCTGGTTTAGATCAAGCAGGGGTCGTCGTCGGTGTTGGTATCATTCTATAAAAGGGGTCAATGTCAGCCCGGGGTCGTCTCTGGTATTCATCTGGTATAACTGCTGATATAGCTCTGGCATATCGCGACGTTTCAACCTTCTTGGCTGGTTAGCAGTAGAAGTGAAGAGATGGTGTCTGCAAGCTGATATTTATAGCGGCTCGAATCCTAGAGCTGCGTTCTCATTGGTCGAGCCGGTCTGGGGCGAAGTCTGGGATCTCTCGTCGATGGATGCAGAGATGCAGTCGTGCGAGCGCTCGAGTAATGCATCGGGGAATGAATGACAGGAGTCCTACCTGCGGCAGGAATCCTATCATCCCGCTGGGGCTCCTGGATATTTGGGTGGTCGTTCGCTGCTGGTCTTCGGGCGGCGGTAGGGAGGAGAAACGTTTCTTGGGTAATGTTCAAGTTAGGTTTCTCCTTTCCTATATGGAGGGCTTCCAGGATTCGTAAACGTCGGGGATCAGTGGTTTGGTCAATTATTTCGATATTAGGTGTAATATCGCTCCTTTTTATTCTTACGTTATGGGCAGTCCTGACGTCATTATAAATGGCTCCTTCTTGGGCGTTGCAGGAGATTCTCTTGGAGAATCGCATGGTGGTCATGCCGATGTATTTGCCGAGGCATCCTAGGACGGGGCACGTGTATCGGTAGACCAAGCTCGTCTTCTTCAAGGGATCCTGCAGGGGGCCGCTGGGTTGTTCCTCATCACCATGCTGCTTGTCTTCTTCGTTTTATAACATATTATTAAATTGACGGTCTTGTCCTGATTGGTGGGGGTGACGTTTCTCTCTATGATGGTCTTGAGGGCTTGCTCGTCCTCCTTATACCTTCGGTGAAAGTTCCCTTTGTAAAAAAGCTTGATGGGCTCTGGGATGTCGGGGCGGGGATCCTGGAGGTACCAATCTTCAAATTTCTTTGCTATAACAGCATCGACGGCGCGATTAGTGTCCGTTGTCGACGAGGACCTGGGCCGTTCGTTCCAGTTCGCTATGTGTGTCTCTCCAGGGAGAGCAGTGCGAGAGGGCCCTCCTGACGAAGGCGCTGATGGTGGAGTGCTTATACCTCTCAGGGCACTCACTCTTTCCGTTCATACACATACCCAGGTTCGTCGGCTTCGTGTACACGTTCGTGCGGAATCGGGTGACTTGCTGCTCGACAAGGACGTCGAGGAAGGGAAGGCGGCGGTCTTGGCAGTGTTCTATGGTAAAGGAAAAGCAGCTGTGATCATGAAATCCACGTCGCAGCCGCTCTATCTCTTCCTGGGAGTCGGCGCTGACGAAGGTGTCATCGATGTAGCGCACATACATCCTTGGTTTGCTGGAATTCTGGAAGACCCTCTCTTCGACGGTGCCCATGTAAAAATTGGCGAAGAGGACTCCAAGGGGAGAACCCATCGCCACCCCGTCGATCTGGGTGTACATGCGGCCGCGGTGGTCGGAAAAGGGGGCCTTCTTAGTGCAGATTTCCAGCAGTGCACGAAGGGCATGTTCAGGGATGTTTAAGGGTGGTGTATCGGGGTCCCTGTATACCTTGTCCAAGATCATTTGAATGGTCTCATCGACGGGGACGTTGGTAAATAACGACTCCACTTCCATCGAAGCGATATATCCTCCGGCGGGCGTTACTCGTAGGGCTTCCAGGAACTCGGCCGACGGCTTCAAGCTGTAGGCATCCGGGACGTACGGGGTATTGGTGTAAAGCCTCTTGGCCAACAGATACGTTGGGGCAGGGATCTGGCTAATAATTGGGCGAAGGGGGTTCCCTTGCTTATGAGTCTTGACGTTCCCGTAGATGTAATAATAATAATAATAATAATAATAATCTTGGGAAGTTTGAATGCCAAGCCAGTGGCCCCCTGTATATGTGCTTGTTCTATACGAATAGGGGTCGTCTTCTTCTTCTTCTTCTTCTTCTAATAATAATAATAATAATAATAATAATAATAATAATAATAATAATAATAATAATAATAATAATAATAATAATAATAATAATAATTACTGTCGTTGTGGTGATCAGTTGCTGGATGACGACCTCCAAGTACCTGACCGTCTTCCCCTTCAATTGGGTTGAATACCTGGTTGCCGGACGAAGCTCCTCTGTTGCCAGAGGTTCCATTTACGTCGTTGTCGTTTATTCCTTCATTTCTTTCCATCATTGCTGAGCTTTGCTAATTAACCCATAGCTGGACCCTACCCCATCAGGGATAGGTACTCATTTACAGCTGAGTAGACTTAGGAAATTATGGAAAAGATCCTTTCCCAAGGAATCAACGCCGAGGAGAGCGGTCACCCATCTAACGACTGACCAGCCCCAATGTTGCTTAACTTGACTTAAGTCCATTGACGACTTAACCCACTCCTCCACGGCGCCACACTATAAATACCACCCAGTCGAATTGGAGGACTGTGATAGAGCCAACAAAAAAAACAAAAAAAATAATAATAATAATAATTAAAAAATCTTCATAGTAGCACGAGACTTCAAATGGAGAAGCAAATCCACAGTTATGTAAATGTACATATATTTAAATTTAAAAACAGCAAGGATAGCTTTCGGGAATCTGTTCGGTTTACATAATTGTGGATTTGCTTCTCCAATAATAATAATAATAATAATAATAATAATAATAATAATAATAATAATAATAATAATAATAATAATAATAATAATAATAATAATAATAATTATAATAATAATAATAATAATATTCTTAGGAAGATTGAATTTCAAGTCAGTGACCCCTATATATGTTCTTGTTCTATATGAATAGGGGTCGTCTTCTAATAATAATAATAATAATAATAATAATAATAATAATAATAATAATAATAATAATATAGAGAGGGATAAAATGGATAAGTATCAAGATCTGAAAATAGAAATAAGAAGGATATGGGATATGCCAGTGGAAATCGTACCCATAATCATAGGAGCACTAGGCACGATCCCAAGATCCCTGAAAAGGAATCTAGAAAACCTAGAGGCTGAAGTAGCTCCAGGACTCATGCAGAAGAGTGTGATCCTAGAAACGGCGCACATAGTACGAAAACTGATGGATTCCTAAGGAGGCAGGGTGCAACCCGGAACCCCACACTATAAATACCACCCAGTCGAATTGGAGGACTGTGATAGAGCAAAAAAACAAAATAAAATAAATAAATAATATATTTTACAGCAATTCTGATGCCAGAATTTCACTTATTTTTTTTCCAGCGCATTGTTGGGAATTGACACAAATCTCTGCAATAATCGTGTCTATTTTCCCTAAAATGAGTTAACACACAAAATGGAAACTCTCTCTCTCTCCAATATTTTTCAACAGGGACGTCAATTTACCCGTTATTACTCGGAAATTTATAGATACGCAGCAATTATTTTCATTGCCTGAATTTACGGATATCCACTGCATTCAGGTATATGCCATCAATGCATGTGTAGCTTTTGTTGGGCAGTGATTAAAAACCGTAACTAACTGCATTTTCCATACAGAGATTGTTTGTCGAATCTCTATGTTATTTCACGCATTTCCCAGCGTATTTAGGTAGGCCATCAGTGTGCCTGTAGCCATTGTTGCAAAGTGATGATAGCTGTAACTACCTTTTTTTTCATATAGATATTGTCAGTAGAATCTCTGTATTTTACTAAGTACTTTACCCACTCATGGGATGGAAATGGCACCGTATCTAATCTAATCTAATCAATATCTTGCCCTAAGTGTACCTGTATTTTCCATAAAGATATTGTCAGTTGAATCTCTGTGTTTCACTAAGTACTTTACCCACTGATGAGATGGGAATGGCACTGTATCTAAACTAATTAATATCTTGCCCTAAGCGTGGCGAAATAATTAATACATCAATAACAATGAACTAAAATAGTAGTCATTGTTGCGTGCAAATGGCAGTGAATATATTAGCATTGCATAGTGATTATCATGTAATGCATATTTTTTTTCAAATAATTGAAAAAATCGTCAGTGAATATATTGGCATTTCGTAGCGATTGTCAGTTAATTCATATATTTTTTTCAAAAAAACTGAAAAATTGTCAGGGAATATATTGGCATTTCATAGCGATTGTCAGGTAATGCATATTTTTTCCAAACAATTGAAAGAATTGTAGGTTATAAAGTCATGTTTTCATTTTTGCAAAATCCACACCAGAATTACTACTATGCGATGTGAGATCCTTACTTGAATTACATGGCATTGATAACATAACTGCTGGAACATAAATAAGGGAAATACGTTATAATACAGGCTTTAATTTGGTTAGAGTTTTCGATAATGAATGAAAAATAATTCTTGGAAGAGGGACTTTCTTCCGCGGTTATAATGTTACGGGGGAAGGGGTTCAATTTCGAGGAAATATTTGAACAAAAGCCTTCCCAGTAGTTCCTTAGCTCTTCTGTAAATTATAAGACGTATTGCCTATCAAACACGAAGAGACTATAGTATATTCAAATCATGTAATGTCTAGGCCAGTCCCTTCCGCCGCTCCTGATTGACTGTTGATAAGCCAATCACGGGACTGGAAGCTCCCAGTCTCTCGAGAGAGTTCGCATAGGTAGGATGTATGTTCCACCTCCCCTCAGGGATACTTTTGAAAGAGTACCTCTAAAGAGAGGTGGAACATACATCCTGCCTATGTGAACTCTCGAGAGAGACAGAGTTTCCAGCACTGTGATTGGCTTATCAACAGCCAATCAGGAGCGTCATAAGGGACTGGCCTAGACATCAGATACAAGGTTGATGTGAATCTACTATAGGACACAATGTAGTCATGATTTTTGTATGAGACCTTTGACAACTTCCAATTATTTCGTAAACATTCAAATTAAAAATATAAATTCCAGTCTTTACTAATGTTATCTTATTACCTCTAGTGATTCCTAATTCTTTCGTAAATAATTACACGCATATTGCCTCTAAAACTTGAAAATATTAGGACAGAAGGTATAATAGCAGCACCATTGTAAAAATAAATTTGACAATAACCAATTCGACCTCAGTAGGGAGGTATTACCTTCAGAGCACCTCCCGCAGTGCAATTTAGGCATTACTTAAGGTTCTTTGCAGCGTCCCTTCGGCCCCTAGCTGCAACCTCTTGCGTTCATTTTTACTGTACCTCCACTCATATTCCATTTCTTCCCTCTTGCTATCCACCAACTCCTATCAATTGTTTATAGTGCAACTTCTTTGAGGTTTCCCTACTGTTACACCTTTCAAACCCTTTGCTCTCAATTTCAGCGCTGACTGGCGTCAAAGATCACCACAGCCCTTGGAATCTGGCCTTAATTCCATATTCCCATTCCATTCCAATTACTTCGACGTCATTCAGGTTGAAAAAATAACAAATAAAACATCACCTTATCACCTCACTCTAGGACACAAAAACATAACTCTTGACAACATGACTTCTCACCCAAAACAGACTTGACAAGTTCACTTGAACTCCCGTGGGGGGAGGGGGTGGTGGGGAAGGATATCAGATCTGTCATAAAGGGGAGAGACAGAGACAGAGAGACAGAGAACCCTGGGAAATAAAAATGTGGGGCTGTCACTCACACGTCCATTCGACGTGGCTTCTGTCTAACTCGTTGATGGCCATCGCGGGTTTTATCCAAAGATGGGTCCCGTCTTGAGCTGTGATTATATCAGTCAATGATAAAATTGTAATTTTTTACTATTTTTATTTATATTAACACTAAATAAATTTACTATCACTGAATGACAAAAAGTGTTTTTTATTATTTTCCTTTACACCAGATTAAATCATTTGATGATATTGTCTTTTTTACTATTTTTATTTATATTAATGCTAAATAAATTTACTATCACTGAATGATAAAAATAGTTTTTAAAAATAATTTTACTTCATATCAGATTAAATCACTTGATAAAATTATCTTTTTTACGATTTTTCTTTATATTACACTAAATAAATTTACTATCACTGAATGATAAAAATGTTTTTTTATGATTTTACTTTACATCAGATTAAATCAATTGGTTTCTTACTGAATGATAACAAAATATGACCCAGGCTTGTTCCCAATGAACAGGGATCATCTTCTGAATATTAATAATAATAATAATAATAATAATATGCTGGAAGTAAACCCTCTTTTAAACATGTTTTATTAAAAGTAATTGCTGCCTCAGCTGCATTAATTTTATACAGGTTCTTCTCTATTTTTCTAATTATTGCTTTCTCATTGCTGCTTAAACTGGTGAGCAACGCACCGAAGGTTGACATATCTCAATTAGGTAGAACGATTGGATTTTATTGGTAAAAATTTCAGTCGGGGTAGTCAAATTTTCGGGTATATCCCGTAGAGTTTATTACAGATAGAATTGATGTTAAATTCTATTTCTTTTCTATTCTTTCTATTCCTTTCCGGACGATTCGTCTGAATAAACCTCAGACATCCTCTTGGGCGGAGGTGTGTGAAGGACTGAAGTGAGAAGGTTGTTGTTGTTGTTGTTGTATTAAGCTAACACTTCTTGTTGGCACGGGCCTTTCCCTTGTTTGGCCCGTAGGTGATCTGAAAAGATTCTTTAGGTACATGGTTAGTTTTTTGAAATTGGAAATATCTTTAGTTGTAGAGATAGGAGTGGACAGGGGAAGGATGATGGTGTTAGTAAGAGAGGGCCATCATGTCATATTATAGAAGAAGTTTGAATGAGTGTAAGGCTTTCGAAAATCAGAGAAGCGGTGCAGGTGGGGTTGTCCAACCCTTTACTCCCTTGGGTCCCTGCGGGAGGATTTTAGTTGTAGGTAAAGTTTTTTAAAAGAATGATAGTGGATGATGTGGATAGAGCCTTACAGTGAGGGGATGTGATGAGGGTGATTGATTTTATTAGTTTGATTACCTTGGTGGAGGTAGGTTGTAGAGCACCTGGGCATGCTCTTCTAAGTTTTCAATGATTGTCTTTGTGACTGTGGCAGCTGCATGCTCAGCATCTTGTGCAGGTATTGCATTTTGTGCTGCACCTCTTAGCTGTGCTGTTTCTCTGCATTCCAGCAGGTAGTGAATGGAGTGGTTGCTGTGTTTCTTCTTGACAGTGTTCACATGGTCTGACACTGTTTCCACAATTTCCCAGCAGGCTTTATATCCTAGCCTGAGTCTGTGGATGATCACAGCAAGTTTTCTTGGTGTGTGCCTGTCTATGGGAGGAGGCACTAGACCAGTCGATTTCTTATACCATCTGGCAGACGGTGAGTTCTTTTCTACCCCCTCACGATGGTCATTTATCAATTTTTCTTTGCAGAGTGGTTTCATTGCATTTTTGACTTGTTGCAGTGCAGGTTGTATATGTACTTGCACTCTGTCAATGTGTTTTGTACTTTGGCTAGCTCATCAGCCCTCTCATTGCCTGGAATTCCTATGTGACTGGGTATCCAGTTTAAGGTGACAGGTCTTCCTCTTTCGCTGTGCTGGTGTAGCAGTGTTTTAATTCCAGCCAGCAGTGCCTTATTTTCTTTAATTTTCTGTTGTTGCAGGGCTTGCATTGAGGACTTTGAGTCTGTGTGGATGATTACAGGCCCTACTTCATTCTCCAGTGAGTACAGCAGTGCCTGTCTTATTGCTGTTAACTCTGTCTGCATAGTAGAGGCGTGATTGGAGGTCCTCCAGCAGGCTGTGAAGTTTCTTGAATATACTGCAGCTCCCGTAGTTTGATTCTCAGGATCTACAGTGCCATCAGTGTAGTATGTTTGTGCCCCTATGGTCTCAGTGTTTCTGATTGCTTCATAGGCTGCCGCTCTTAGCTCTTCCCCTGTGCAGTCCTCTTTTGCTCTTGGCAGGCTTGTGTATTTGTATATTGTAGTGTCCTTCTTCCAGGGTGGTAGTTGTTGTGTGCCCTGTGTTGTGTCTGGACCTAGTTGCAGCAGTGTTTCTGCCATGCCTAGACTTTGATGTTGTCACTTTGGTCCTTACCATAGGAACTCGAAGTTTGAATCTGTGTGTTTGGCAAGTTTCTCTCTTGCTCTTTTCTTAGAGATGGAGTCTCTTTCTGAGAGGAACATCTTGGCCATTGTGCTTACATTTCGCTGTGCAATCCTATCCTCTAGCTTTGGCAGGTTAGTTTCAAGCCTGAGGTTGCACAGTCTTGTCCATGTAGGTGCTCCTAGCATGAGTCTCATTGCATTGTTTTGAATGACCTCCAGTGATTCTTCTGAGCCTCTGTCAGCCTTATCAGAGTGGGGGCAGCATAGTCCACCAATGTTCTGGTGCAGGCTAGGTAGTACTTCCTTTGTATGTGTTCATTTTCTCCTTCCTTCAGGGATGACATGTATCTCATGGCAGCAAGTCTTGCATTTGCTCTTTCTCTCAAGTACTTGATTTCTTCCTTGAAAGTTAGCTGCTGATCTATGACAACTCCTAGGTACATGTAGCTGTCTACCCATTCTATGGGCTCAGCTCCTATTGTTAGTGGTTGCAGCGGTCTGTGGGCTTTTATTGTCAATGGCCTTTTGTTTTATTTTATTTATGTTTATTTTTAGGCCTAGCTCATTTGATTTATTGTTGATGTCATTGAGTGCCCTTTGCATTCTGGGTACTCTAACAGCTCCTCTTGCTACTACACACACATCATCGGCATAGATGAAGATTTCTACGCCTTCTGGAAGCTGCAGGGAGGCTATATTCTCCATTAGTATATTGAATAAAAATGGACTCAGAATTCCTCCCTGAGGGGTGCCATTTTCCAAGTCGTGGAATGTAGACATCACTCCTTGGAATTTTACTCTGGCCTGCCTTCTCAGCACGTAGTTTTTTGTCCAGGCTAGTAAGTGTCCTTGGACTCCCTTCCTTACTACTGATTGTAGTATTGCTGCTGGACTGGCTAGTTCAAAAGCCTTTTTAAAATCTATGAAGACTACTGTGGCCTTCTTCTGATTTATATAGCTGAGAACATCTGTTATGCACTCTGTAGTTCCGACTCCTTCCTGATATGCATATAACTGCTTGTGCAGTGGACCAATCTTGTACTTCATTCTATTTAGTACCATTTTTTCTCCAGTTTTCTCAATGCATGACACCAATGCGATTGGTCTTGGGTTCTCTGGATCTTTAGGTTTGGGGATTGGCTGCGTGTCTTGCTGCCGCCAGGTTTGTGGTCTTGTGTGCTCGATGTGTGTTTTGTTCAGGATTCTCAGAAAGGCTGTTTCTCCTGCAGGACCCATTTTGCTGATCATGGTGTATGTTATCCTGTCTGCTCCTGGTGCTGTGTCTCTGCCAACTTTAAAAACTGCTTTCAGTTCCTCTACTGTGTAAGGGATGTCAGTATCGTCTGGTCTGTGGCAGGCCGCATCGATCTCCTCCCATCGAATCGGTGCTAGTTGATCCTGAATTCTTCTTGTTTCTGGGAGAGGTTACCTGAGCTAGTCCTATTGGCGAAGGATGTTGCCCAGTCTTTCCGCTTCTTCTAGTGGGTGAGGGTGAGTTGCTACGGGTGCTTCTCTTCTTTCCGGCTACTCTGTTCAGCCACTTCTATAGCTCCGAGAGAGATGTGTACTGTGATAGTTTTGTACACCATGTTCCATCCACTTTTCAATTCTTATCTCTTGCAGCTGCTGTTGAACATCATTTTTGACTACTTGTAGTAGTTCCCTGTTTTCTGTTGTCCTTCTTTTCCTATAAATTTTTGTTACCCTGTTCAGTAGGGTTTTCAGTCTTCTTACTTCTGGGCAGTAGTACAGGAGTCTTTGTAGGTGTGGTCTCTTCTTCCTACTCTCATGGGCATTGCCCTGTTTGCAGCATTGTGTATAGCCTCAACTAGAACTTTTTCTAGCTGATCTATGTCTTCTGGAGGTGTGTATTGTGCTGCCCACTCTTCGAGGGCTAGACGAAACACAACCCAATCTGCTAGTCTTGGTTCCATGTCGGAGGGGGTGGCGGTATTGGCGGTAGTTGCTGCATCTCCAGCTCTGTTACTGTGGCAAAGTGGTCGCTCACTAATGTCGTGTGTACTTGCCACCTTGTTAGGTGTCTGATTGTTGTAGTGGCAAATGTCAAATCTAATCTGCCTCCTCTTATGTGTGTAGGTTGCCCTGAGTTGAGTAGTGAGACTCCTTCAAACTCATCTAGAGAGAAGGCTATGTGCTCTCCAGGTTGGTTTGTGGTCGATGGGGATGATAGCAGAGGGTGATGCGCGTTGAAGTCCCACATATAATTGTTGGTGATTCTGCTGCATGTGCGAAGAGCTGTGTGAGCTGCAGTTCTCCTGGTTCTTCTCTATGTATTTTTCTATATATGTTGTATATATCTATCCTCTGGTTTAGCAGTGTGATTCTCACTGCTAGGGTTTCCACATTGTTGCCACAGGGGATTGGGTTGTGCTGTTCTTGCTGTTGGGATTGTATTCTTGACGAGAATTGCCAATCCTCTGTCTGTGCCTACGCATGGGGTTGTGTAGACATTATATCAGTTATTCTGAATTTTGTCCCAGTGTTAGCATGGTTTCTTGCAGTAGAATGATGTCCACATTTTCTGTTTTGCAGACTGCAATTAGTGTAGCTGCCTTTGTCCTTATTCCACCAGCGTTCCAATTGATGATCTTCAGCATGATTGGTACGTTGAGGAGAACTGTCTGGGGTCCCTTGGTGCGAATGTTATTCCAGTTTCCTCTGTCATGCCTTCAGTGGTGATGGTGATGATGAGGATGAGTTGGATGAGTTGGAGGGGTGTGGTTTATTTGTTCAGAGGATGTTGGAAGGTGAGGGGTTGAGGGCAGATGTGGAAGGTAGAGATAAGGTAGAGAGGGTTTGAGGAGTGGGTTTTGGTGCAGCTTGGGTCGCTGCCTCCTGCATAGTGGTAGATGAGTGGGGGGGGGGGGGACTTGGAAGCTCCTTTGATGAAGCTCTTAAGAAGTACATCTATGCACTCTTGGATAGTTTCTGCATTGATGTCTCCCTTTATGATGCGTTTGGAGAAGTCTGTCAATCTGTCCCTGAGATCGACTATTTGATGTATATAGACCTTGGCAATGGCTTAGGTGCCTGTGGATTTGTTTGCTGGGGGAGGGTCTTCTTGATGCAGACCTGGAGCTGTTCCGTTTCCTGCTGGGTTCTGCTTCCCTCCTGGATTCCTCCAGCTCTTCCCTGGTATAGAACCTTCTTTCTGGGCTGAGGTTTTGGTGCTGCCCTTCCTCTTGACAAGCTCCTCTCTTCTGGTTTCTTTGGGCAGAGCGGCCTTTACTCTTGCCAGTCTCTCCGGGCATCCCCAGGCCATGGCGATGTGTGCCTTGCCGCAGTTGGGGCACTTCGGTGTTGTGGTCTCCCTTGCTTTCCTTTTGGCAATGCAGTCTTCAGTTGGATGTTTCCTGCTGCATATTGCACAGGTCTCTTGCTTTGCCTGACATTGGCTCTTATGGTGCCCAAATTTCTGGCACTTGAAGCACCTTAGGGGTTCCGGTAGTAAGTTTTCACCCCATATCTCCCGCGAACACTCCCAAAGTGGAGAAAGGTGAGTCCAGCTGCTTATATTGCGGTGGCGCAGCGGGCCGGTCGTGCCGCTGCCTTTTCATTGGCTCGTCGTGTGGGGTAGCTTCTTTTTCATTGGCTTCTGTCTGGCTGCGGGCTCAAGCCAGCTCCCGATCGCATGCTCAGCAGGCGCGCCGATCTTCTTAGCTGCATATCATCACGCCGGGCTTCGTTTTGATTGGGTAAAGGCCGCGTGACGTCACTGCTGGTATTATGCATCGTATTAATGTCACTGCTGGTATTATCCATCGTATTAATGTCGTCTTGGATTGGGGCGTTTTCGGGCGGCGATATGGTGATGTTTGCCGTTATTGGAGTGTTTCTTCGGGTGCAGGTCGGGAGCAAAAAGGCCTCCTGTGTCGTGTTTCATGGAGGGCTTTTGTTCCTGGATGAGTAACGCCTCCAGGAGGCGCAGACGTCGAGGGTCGGGGTCTATCCCTATTATCCTGGTGTTACGGATGATACAGTCGCGGGAGATTGTGTCTCGGTGGGCGGTGAGGGCGTGGTTCTTGATAGCCCCTTCTTGGGCATGACAGGAGATTCTCTTCGCAAGACGCATGGTAGTCATTCCAATGTACTTCCCAGGACATCCTCGGGCGGGGCATATGGTATTGGTATACTACGTTCGTCTGCTTGAGGGGGTCTCCTGATGGCGGTGAGGGGTTATTTTTCATGATAAGGTCTTTTGTTTTACGGTTTTTGTAGTATATTATAAGGTCCACTATCTTGCCTTCTTTCAAATGGGAGGATGTTTTCCTTAATGATCTTCTTCATCGCCTTCTCCTCCTCGCGGTATTGAGAGTGCATGAAGGCCTTATAATATATCGTGATGTTCTCGGTGGGGCGGGGTCGTGGGTCTTGTTCCTCATTTGAGTACCATCTTTCGAGGGCGGTACGCACTTCTCGATTGATGAGCTTATTGGAATACCCGTTATTCACGAGCATCTGTGAAGCTCTATCAAGCTCGAGGTGTGTGTCCTGCCAGGTGGAACAATGGGAGAGGGCCCTTTTCACAAAGGCCCTGACAGTAGTGTTCTTAAACCTGTCTGGACACTCGCTATCCCCGTTGAGGCACATTCCTAAATTAGTTTTCTTCGTGTAGACAGAAGTGCCTAAGCAACATGAGAAAAGACTTGAGATCGAACTCCTGCTCGACTCCATCCAACAGCTCGAGACCCGGAATATTGTCCGAACAACAGACGCCCTCCAGCCCCTCCTGCTCGCCGAAGCCCTCACGGAGAGGGCCACACACCAGTGGCATTCTTCACCCGAGAGATGAAGGAAGCAGCTAAGGAGTTGAAGGCCAAAGAAGACATTACTGTGCGACGGGCAGATAAGACGGCCGCTTTCGTCTTAATAACAATGAAGGAATACCATGAGAAGCTCGACGCTATCCTGTCCGACTCCTCAAAGTTTGAACGTCTCACACGGAACCCTACGGAAGACATCAAAAGGGATGCCAACCGTGTCATCAGTACCATTAATGCCGCAACCAACGCAGTCCACCTTCCGCCCATCCAAGGGGACTTCAGCCTTGGTTACCTCTATGGGAACGTGAAAACCCATAAGGAAGGCAACCCTCTCCGCCCAATTATCAGCCAGACGCCCGCCCCGACTTACGCCTTGGCCAAGCGCCTCAATCAAATTTTGACTCCCTACGTCCCGAGCCGCTATAGCCTGAGTTCATCGGTGGAGTTCCTTGAAGAAATTCGCGACTCCCCCGGCACGGGCATCATAGCATCCCTCGACGTAGAATCCCTATTTACCAACGTTCCCGTCGACGAAACCATTGACATCATCATGGATCGAGTCTACCGAGACCCGTCGACGGCCCCACTCAATATCCCAGAAGCCTCTTTGCGCACCTTGCTGGACATCTGTACGAAGAGGGCCCCCTTCTCCAACCCACCGAGGCCACGAATGTTCCGTTCAGAAAAGATGGCGTTTGCCCATGGTGGGCTCTCCTCTGGGAGTCCTTTTTGCCAACTTCTATATGGGCACCGTAGAAGAGAGGGTCTTCGCCCAGAGCCAGCACCCCCGCAAATACGCCCGTTACATAGACGATATCTTCGTGCAAGTCGACACCGAGGATGAGGTAGAAGCCCTACGTCACCGATTCCAGCAATGCAGCGTGGTGCTAAAACTATTACAGTCGAGTGTTTAGCACCAACGATCGGCTCCCCTTCCTCGACGTCCTTATAACGAAGACAGAAGACGGTCTCCGCACTTCTGTCTACACGAAGAAAACTAATTTAGGAATGTGCCTCAACGGGGATAGCGAGTGTCCAGACAGGTTTAAGAACACTACTGTCAGGGCCTTTGTGAAAAAGGGCCCTCTCCCATTGTTCCACCTGGCAGGACACACACCTCGAGCTTGATAGAGCTTCACAGATGCTCGTGAATAACGGGTATTCCAATAAGCTCATCAATCGAGAAGTGCGTACCGCCCTCGAAAGATGGTACTCGAATGAGGAACAAAACCCACGACCCCGCCCCACCGAGAACATCACGATATATTATAAGGCCTTCATGCACTCTCAATACCGCGAGGGGAGGAGAAGGCGATGAAGAAGATCATTAAGGAAAACATCCTCCCCATTGAAGAAGGCAAGATAGTGGACCTTATAATATACTACAAAAACCGTAAAACAAAAGACCTTATCATGAAAAATAACCCCTCACCGCCATCAGGAGACCCCCTCAAGCAGACGAACGTAGTATACCAATACATATGCCCCGCCCGAGGATGTCCTGGGAAGTACATTGGAATGACTACCATGCGTCTTGCGAAGAGAATCTCCTGCATGCCCAAGAAGGGGCTATCAAGAACCACGCCCTCACCGCCCACCGAGACACAATCTCCCGCGACTGTATCATCCGTAACACCAGGATAATAGGGAGAGCACCCGACCCTCGACGTCTGCGGCCATCCTGGAGGCGTTACTCATCCAGGAACAAAAGCCCTCCATGAACACGACACAGGAGGCCTTTTTGCTCCCGACCTGCACCCGAAGAAACACTCCAATAACGGCAAACATCACCATATCGCCGCCCGAAAACGCCCCAATCCAAGACGACATTAATACGATGGATAATACCAGCCGGACTTAATAATGCATAATACCAGCAGTGACATTAATACGATGCATAATACCAGCATGACGTCACGCGGCCTTTACCCAATCAAAACGAAGCCCGGCGTGATGATATGCAGCTAAGAAGATCGGTCGCGCCTGCTGAGCATGCGATCGGGAGCTGGCTTGAGCCCGCAGCCAGACAGCCAATGAAAAAGAAGCTCCCCCAACCCACCGAGCCAATGAAAAGGCAGTGGCACGACGCCCCCCGCTGCGCCACCGCAATATAAGCAGCTGGACTCACCTTCTCACTTCAGTCCTTCACACACCTCCGCCCAAGAGGATGTCTGAGGTTTATTCAGACGAAACGTCCGGAAAGGAATAGAAAGAATAGAAAAGAAATAGAATTTAACATCAATTCTATCTGTAATAAACTCTACGGGATATACCCGAAAATTTGACTACCCCGACTGAAATTTTTACCAATAAATCCAATCGTTCTACCTAATTGAGATATGTCAACCTTCGGTGCGTTGCTCACCAGTTTAAGCAGCAATGAGAAAGCAATAACTTGAAAAATAGAGAAGAACCTGTATAAAATTAATGCAGCTGAGGCAGCAATTACTTTTAATAACTAATAATAATAATAATAATAATAATAATAATAATAAATAATAATAATAATAGTAATAATAATAGAAATTAATTTTAATGCAGCTGAGGCAGCAATTACTTCTAATAAAAAATGTATAAAAGAGGGTTTACTTCCAATAATAATAATAATAATAATAATAATAATAATAATAATAATAATAATAATAATAATAAATTAATTCTAAATGCAGCTGAGGCAGCAATTACTTTTAATAAAACATGTTTCAAAGATGGTTTACTTACAGCAAGAACAATAATAATAATAATAATAATAATAATAACAATAATATATAAATTTTAAGAAGCTAAGGCAGCATTACTTTTAATGAAACATGTTTCAAAGTGAGTTTATTTCCAGCAATAATAACTAATAATAATAATAATAATAATAATAATAATAATAAAAAAAAAAAAAAAAAAAAAAAAAATAATATAATAATAATAATAATAATAAATTCACACAAACGCAGGGAACAATTACACTGCCAACACACTACGTGCAACCTTGACAGACACAACAAGGCCAGCTGCTGCATATTACGACCTGGAAATAAATTGGATTTTATGGAGCATTCCGTCCACAATTATGCCTCTGCCTTTGTGTCCGTGGCACAGTTCTGTTAACAATGAGGAAGAGACTCTTTCTTTTGTCTTCTAGTTTAAGAGGAGAGGCACAAACGCATGCACGGCGGACATAAACACGTACATGAGACATGCACGGGTATAAGGACACATTCATAACATTATATCCCAGCGATTTCAGCTTTTTGGCTGCAGAGGAGAGAGAGAGAAGAGAGAAGAGAAAAAAAAGCGAGAGAGAGAGAGAGAGAGAGAGAGAGAGGATAAAAAAACGATTATTGTATTTAGAAATATCTCCTTTCGTTACAGGCTCCTGGAATCACCAGTGAATAGTTTTATTATTTTTATTATTATTATTATTATTATTATTATTATTATTATTATTATTATTTTATTATTATTATTATTATTATTATTATTTATTTATTATTTTTTTTTTGCTCTATCACAGTCCTCCAATTCGACTGGGTGGTATTTATAGTGTGGGGTTCCGGGTTGCATCCCTGCCTCCTTAGGAGTCCCATACACTTTTCTTACTATGTGTGCCGTTTCTTAGGATCACACTCTTCTGCATGAGTCCTGGAGCTACTTCAGCGTCTAGTTTTTCTAGATTCCTTTTCAGGGATCTTGGGATCGTGCCTAGTGCTCCTATGATTATGGGTACGATTTCCACTGGCATATCCCATATCCTTCTTATTTCTATTTTCAGATCTGATACCTTATCCATTTTTTCCCTCTCTTTCTCTTCAAGTCTGGTGTCCCATGGTATTGCGACATCAGTGAGTGATACTTTCTTCTTGACTTTGGCAATCAACGTCACGTCTGGTCTGTTTGCACGTATCACCCTATCCGTTCTGATACCATAGTCCCAGAGGATCTTTGCCTGATCGTTTTCTATCACTCCTTCAGGTTGGTGCTCGTACCACTTATTACTGCAAGGTAGCTGATGTTTCTGGGAAAGGCTCCAGTGGAGGGATTTTGCCACTGAATCATGCCTCTTTTTGTACTGGTTCTGTGCAAGTGCCGGGCATTCACTTGCTATGTGGTTTATGGTTTCATTTTTCGTATTGCACTTCCTACATAAGGGAGAGATGTTATTTCCGTCTATCGTTCTTTGAACATATCTGGTTTTTAGGGCCTGATCTTGTGCCGCTGTTTATCAC
The DNA here is from genome assembly GCF_015104395.2 of Macrobrachium nipponense. Lineage (NCBI taxonomy): Eukaryota > Metazoa > Arthropoda > Malacostraca > Decapoda > Palaemonidae > Macrobrachium > Macrobrachium nipponense. Next base: position 9,244,932 of record NC_087209.1, on the reverse strand, counting down.
TCCTTCAGTTTCCTTCTTTAGCTCTGCCCTCTGTAGCCATTGCCAATTGTCATCGCTGGCTAGTTCTTTAGTCTCTCATGTATTGTCCGTGCATTAGTTTGTTGTGCCAGTCCTCTGTTCTGTCTGTCTTTCTTCTGTCTCTGTATATTTCTGGTCTTCGTCAACTTTTATTAGTCCTTCTTCCCATGCACTCTTTAGCCACTCGTCTTCACTGGTTTTCAGATATTGCCCCAGTGCTCTGTTCTCGATGTTGACGCAGTCCTCTATACTTAGTAGTCCTCTCCCTCCTTCCTTTCGTGTTATGTATAGTCTGTCCGTATTTGCTCTTGGGTGTAGTGCTTTGTGTATTGTCATATGTTTCCTGGTTTTCTGATCTATGCTGCGGAGTTCTCCTTCGTCCATTCCACTATTCCTGCACTGTATCTCATTACTGGCACTGCCCATGTGTTTATGGCTTTTATCATATTTCCGGCGTTGAGTTTTGACTTGAGTATCGCCTTCAGTCTCTGCATATATTCTTTCCTGATCGTGTCCTTCATCTCTTGGTGTTTTATATCCCCTCCTTCCATTATTCCCAGGTATTTGTATCCTGTCTCACTTATGTGTTTGATGTTGCTCCCATCTGGTAGCTTTATCCCTTCAGTTCTCGTTACTTTGCCTTTTTGTATGTTGACTAAGGCGCATTTTTTCTATTCCAAACTCCATCCTGATGTCCCCAGATACAATCCTTACAGTCTGGATTAGGGTATCTATTTCCTTGATGCTCTTACCATACAGCTTGATGTCGTCCATGAACACATCATGGTTGATTATGTTGCCTCTTTTCTTGAGTTGGTACCCGGCATCCATCTTCTGTAGTACTTTTGTCATGGGAATCATGGCTACTACGAAGAGTAGTGGGGACAGTGAGTCGCCCCGGAAGATCCCTCTCCCTGATATAACCTAACTGCTAGTCCTATTCCAGAGCTTGTAAGTATTGTATTCCAGTTGTGCATTGTATTTTTGAGGAAGCTGATGGTGTTTTCCTCTGCCCCATATATTTTCAGGCATTCTATTAGCCATGTGTGTGGTATCATGTCGAAGGCTTTCTTATAGTCTATCCATGCCATGCTTAGGTTGGTTTTCCTTCTCCTACGGTTCTTCATTACCATTTTGTCTATCAGGAGCTGGTCTTTTTTTTGTGCCCCTACACTTCCTTCTGCAGCCTTTCTGTTGGTGGGGATGGTGTTTTGGTCTTTCCTCTCAGGTTAGTTGTATAGCCTTTCACTGATGCTACCTGTTAGTAACTTCCACATTATTGGTAGGCAGGTGATAGGCCTGTAGTTACTGGCTATATTTCCCTTACTCTTGTCTTTTTGTACTAAGGATGTTCTTCCTGTGGTCATCCATTTGGGTGTGCTTGATGATTTGAGATACAATGCTGGAGTTGTTCTGCTATTCGTGGGTGTAGGGCCTTGAAGTTTTTGAGCCAGTATCCATGGACTTCATCAGGACCTGGGGCTTTCCAGTTTGGCATTTTCTTTAGTTGGTGTCTGACTGTGTCTGTCGTGATCTCTATGAATCTTTGTTTTATTCTCCCTGTTTCTTCTTCCTTGACTTCCTGGAGCCATGTTGCATGTTTGTTGTGTGATACCGGATTGCTCCATATGTTTTCCCAGAGTCTCTTACTTGGTTCGGCTTCAGGAATTTCTTGGTGGTTGTCTTCCCCTCTTAGTTGGCTGTAGTGTCTTTTCTGGTTGGTTCCGAATAGTTTGTTCTGTTGGTATCCCTTATTCCTGTTCATGTACCGTTGGATCTTATGTGCTTTGGCCTTAAGCCTCTGTTTTACATCTTCTATTGTTGTTGTTTAGTCCCCTCTCTTGTACTTTGTATTTCTCGTTCAGTTCCTCCCTTGTATTTCTCTTGGGCTTCTTTAAGCCTTTTTTTTCTGCCATCTCTTTCAGTTTACTCAAGTCAGATCTCATCACCATGATTTGCTTTTCCAGGCGCCTTTTCCAAGGAGGTTGCTGTTCTATTATTATTATTATTATTATTATTATTATTATTATTATTATTATTATTATTATTATTATTATTATTATTATTATTATTATTATTATTAAAAGTATAGCAGAGTTACCGTGAATACAGCAATATTATGACAGTTTATGAAATTACTTTAAAACTAACTTTTAATTCTAATTTAACTTAGAATTTCTTGAAAGATATTTTATCATGGATTTATTATTCATAAGATGAACATTATTCATATGGAACAAACCATATACAGGAGCTTAAAAAATTCGTAACAAAAACCAAATTAAAACCAAAAATTACTTTCCTAAACATACCTTCTTTCCACCTATAGCAATTCTATTAAACAATTACTCCCGGCATCCCTTCTTCTGTAAAGACTATATATATAGCCACCGGCCGCTGCTCATATTAGCGAGATTAATAAGCGGGTGTTAAATGGAGCGTATAATGCCGGGTAATCGGATAAAACACTCTTCATCTAATTACCTCGAACGAGGTGAACCCATTTCCACGACAATGGCGCTCACAAGTTTCGGGGAACTCTCTTTGAACGAGGATCATCTGTCAGTGAGTGGGTTTCTTGGCAGTCTGCAAGTTATATATATATATATATATATATATATATATATATATATATATATATATATATATATATATATATATATATATATATATATATATATATGTTTTTTTTATTATTTCTCGTCTCTGTTCCTCGAGTTTCAGGTCATCATCTGTATTTTTTTTTTGTATCATTAACTTGGGTCTTTGTGCTACTATTGCTTTAGTTTCCAACAGTGCTTTCTTATTAGTAATCTGGTAGCCCAAGCTCACTCACCCGCTGCAGCGAACACGGTACCAGAGGAATTTATATCTGGTGATTAAGAATTCATTTCTCGATATAATGTGGTTCGGATCCCACAATAATAAGCTGTTGGTCCCGTTGCTAGGTAACCAATTGGTTCCTAGCCACGTACATAAAAATCTAAACCCTTCGGCCATCCATTGGAGAGCTGTTAATCAGCTCAGCGGTCTGGTTAAACTAAGATGTATTTAACTTTAACCACACATGCAGACTATTTCAGTTCCTTATTTCTAATAAGTCGTTTTCTAACAATCTTCTCTCCTATTCTTACCACATACAGAGACGATCTTAGTACCTTATTACAATATAATATCTCATTATTAAACGTGATGGCTACCTCAGCAGCGTTGCACTTGTAGAGAACCTTCTCTATTTTTCGAATAGCGGCTTTTTCCGTGCTACTTAAACAGGCTAGTAGAGCGCCTATGGAGGTCATCATCAAATGCAGGTTCAAGATCGATGTATATATATCAGCTTATACAGATAAACTAGTTTATCTGTATAAGCTGAAATACATACATCGATCTTGAACCTGCATTTGTAATGACCTCCATAAGCGCTCTACTAGCTTGTATAAGTAGCACGGAAACAGCCGCTATTCGAAAAATAGAGAAGAATCTCTACAAGTGCAACGCTGCTGAGGTAGCCATCACGTTTAATAAAGTATGGTTGAGAGAGGGTCTGCTTCCTAAATATAATGTTTCCCAACTTAAAGGTTTCGTTTGTTTAAAGAAACGGCGCTGATAATCAAACGTTGAAGTAATATCTTCGAATAAAATTCTATTTCTAGATAAGCAAGTATCTTTCTTATGAAGATTAAGCATGCATATTCCACAAAGAGCTGATGTATAAATCAGAATTCCTCTCATATTGACTACACAGCAGAGCATCTAACAGGAATACAAGTCATTTAATGTCAATTAAAACAGGAAAAAAAGTTATTCTAACAGGTAAGACATCCAAAAATATTGAAAGCAGAGCATTTGTCAAAAATCAAAGTCATTAACTATGAATTAAAAGCAAAAATAAATAAATAAATAAATAAATAAATAAATAAATAAAAAATAAATAAATAAAAAGAAGCATCTAACAGGAATACAAGTCATTTAATGTCAATTAAAAGGAAAAAATCAAGCTATTCTAACAGGTAAGAACTCCAAAAATATTGAAAGCAGAGAGTTTATCAAAAATCCAAGTCATTAACTATCAATTAAAAGCAAAAATAAATGAATAAAAAAATAAATAAAAAATATACATAAATAAAAAAGCTGTAAGAACTCCAAAAATATTGAAAACAGAGCATTTATCAAAAATCCAAGTCATAACTATCAATTATAAAAAAAACATGAAGCTGTCGTAACACATGAAAACTCCAACCACATCGAAAGCAGAGTAATTAAACCATCGAATACAAATATCCAATATTTCCACCTTCGTTACTCATGTAAATTAGCCAACCGCTTGCGATTTGGAACGATATTCACAGACGTCCTAAAAGAATTATTTTTAAACCCCAGACACTACTGCACAAGCGGAAGGATTATTTTATCCCAAGACTACCCAGTGGAAGAATTATTTTATTCCCAGAATACCCAGCAGAATTGTTTTATCCCCAGACTACCCAGCAGAAGGATTCATCTGTGCTTGCAGGCAGCGCGGTTGAATATGCAAATGGGTGAGGAGTTCGAGGCAACTTGCAACTGAAGCCTTGGGAGCTTCGTTCATTTCCCTGCTAAAGTCTGGTAAAATGTGTCGTTTTCATCTCTCAAACAAGGAGTGTGGCGTTGCCTGGCTCGTGAGCAGGGTACACCTGATTCTCCTAAGTATTCCCATTTGCCCTTGAAGTGGCTTGACTGGATTCTTTCTTTAATTCTTAGCCCTGTAAAACTAGGTTATGTCAGGATTCCAGTTTCGTCTGAGGGTAGTTAAAATCTTTGTTTCCTATTGGGAAATTTTTATGTATAGGCATCTGTTGGGGTCCTCACTAATAGCCAACTGATTTCAAGAGTCACGACCTTTATAATCTAGCCACCCTGTATATTTTTCTCCGTAAAGTGCAATTCGAATCTTCAACAGTTCAAGCGAAGTTGCAATGCATTGCTACCTTCAAGCAAGACCCAATTATCTTTGTATTTTATTAATTTAATTCCTTTCTTTTCTAATAACTAATCTCTTCTTTCTATATTTCCCATTACCTTCTGTTACTTCTTTTGAAGCTACGTATGTGGGCTTGTTCCATACGAATAGGGTTCATCTTCTGAATAATAATAATAATAATAATAATAATAATAATAATAATAATAATAATAATAATAATAATGATAATAATATATAATAATACTAAGTAGCTCCAGATGAGTGTGCTCCAAGAAACAGCGCACCTGGTAAGAAAAGTGCAGTATGCAACCCGGAACCCCACACTATAAATACCACCCAGTCGAATAGGATGACTGTGATAGACCAGGCAGCCTCGCATCCTACAGGATTTAACCAACAAGCAAACCTCAGTGGAATGATTCATTGACTCTTGCGTGAAGAAGTTGCGTATGCAAATGATATACTACGAAGAATTTGAGACAACTTGCTCGAACGTTGCAGCTTTGGGAGATGCGTTCATTATGCTTTAAAAAAATCGGGGATATAGGTACGAAAGATGGAAAAGAGTTTACGAGGCTCGTTCGCTGCTCTGAAGTATATTAATATTTGAATCTTTCGATGTGTTATAAATATGATATCTACCTGTTTCAAAGGAAATATAAGAGGTGTTAATGAAAAGTTGTAAACTTTATTATTATTATAATTATTATTATTATTAATGTTATTATTATTATTTATTTTTTTTTTTTTCAAATTTTTTTGCTCTATCACAGTCCTCCAATTCGACTGGGTGGTATTTATAGTGTGGGGTTCCGGGTGCATCCTGCCTCCTTAGGAGTCCATCACTTTTCTTACTATGTGCGCCGTTTCTAGGATCACACTCTTCTGCATGAGTCCTAGAGCTACTTCAGCCTCTAGTTTTTCTAGATTCCTTTTCAGGGATCTTGGGGTCGTGCCTAGTGCTCCTATGATTATGGGTACGATTTCCACTGGCATATCCCATATCCTTCTTATTTCTATTTTCAGATCTTGATACTTATCCATTTTTTCCCTCTCTTTCTCTTCAACTCTGGTGTCCCATGGTATTGCGACATCAATGAGTGATACTTTCTTCTTGACTTTGTCAATCAACGTCACGTCTGGTCTATTTGCACGTATCACCCTATCCGTTCTGATACTAGAGTCCTAGAGGATCTTTGCCTGATCGTTTTCTATCACTCCCTCAGGTTCGTGCTCGTACCACTTATTACTGCAAGGTAACTGATGTTTCTTGCACAGGCTCCAGTGGAGGGCTTTTGCCACTGAATCATGCCGCTCTTTTTGTACTGGTTCTGTGCAAGTGCCGGGCATTCGCTTGCTATGTGGTTTATGGTTTCATTTTCGTTAGTTGGTTACTTCCTACATATGGGAGAGATGTTATTTCCGTCTATCGTTCTTATTATTATTATTATTATTATTATTATTATTATTATTATTATTATTATTATTATTATTATTATTATTATTATTATTATTTATTATTAATTATTATTATTATTCAAAAGATTAACCCTATTCATATGGAACAAGCACTGATATCTATAAGCTGTCACCTTTAGAGAACGAAATAGCATTCTCTGTCAAAGAAAATATAAAATTGTTAATGTTGTAATAAAAAAGCTGCAAACTTTATTATTAATTATTATTATCAGAAGATGAAATATTCAAATGGAACCAAGAAGTTCACCAAAGGTAACACCGACCTTGAAATTAAAACTTCCAAAGATTCAGGGTTTGGAGATGATGATGATGGCTGTCTGGGTGAGACGAGGAGGAGTTGGGGGATTGTGGTGGGGGGGGGGGAGGGGGGGGGGAGGGGGGGGGGAGTGTAGGGTGTGTAAAGAAGACGGACAGATGCGAAGTGAAAACGAACAGAAGAGTGACAGTCCCACAATTTTTTGAGTCCCCTGTTTCACGTCGCTCCTCACCAAACGGTTATTATAAGGTATACCTGTTCTTTTGACTCAAGTTAACCTGTCATATTTTTTGTTGGTAAAGAGTTATCAAGCTTTCTTACATTTATTTACTGGACAAAGTAATTTGGTGCAGTAAGAGGTTTTGCCTCGAGGATTTTATGAAAACAGCTTCGTGTCAAGAGGTCAAGGTCAAATTCTTGCTACTGTAGTTATAAATATTGCCTTAAGTTAAAGTGTCAAGTTCACATTCTTGCCACTGATTAACAATAATAATAAAATAATAATAATAATAATAATAATAATAATAATTAAAAGCTGCAATAGTGTTAAAAATATATATATGTTTTTTACAAGATTAAAAATGACTAGGAAAGACTTGTACAAAATCTTGTAAAAAAAAAAAATATATATATATTTAACACTACTGTGGCTTTTAATTGTCAATATCATGACCTCGTTAACAGGGGGATCCCTTAGTTCAATAATAATAATAATAATAATAATCTTTGTTCTAAAGCGTCCACAATAATACAGTGTTAAGAGTTCGTGTATAATTTTAAGATTTTACAAAAAGCTTTCGAAAGCTTTTTGTAAAGTCTTAAAAATTATGCACGGACTCTTAACACTTTGTAGACAATAGCCTGCTTTTAGTGGGGTGCGGACGTGTTGGAGGTCGCTCCTCCGCGTTTCTTCACAGAAAAGAAGGGTTTTTCGCCCTTGTGATGTTATACCTCTTATAGTAAGCAATGTGTTAATAGTGTCTCCACGTAATACCCGGCGTGTAAGCCGGAGAGTGTTGTGCAACGGCAGATATTCTAATATTCTCTCTGCTCCAATCAGTGCCTTAGAAATCTTTCAAATCACAGCTACTCGAGGCCTATTGGTCCTGTGAAATGGGTAAAAGAATGCAGTGTATGTGTTAGTGCTTGACCCCTCCCTTACCGCAAAAATGTCACCCGACCAACCTCCAACCGTTGCGCAAGTGACCCTGGCACCTACCGGTGCCTGTGCCCCACACACAAGTTCCGTACTCGCGAACAATTGTCTTTTTTACTTACAATACCAATCGAACCGTTCCGACGTCGAGTCCGCTATACAATCTGTCAGTGATGCCTTCTCCGATGAGGAAATCAACGTTGCATATACGAAATGCAAAGATCTGATACCAGAGAGCATTCTCAAGGAGCGATCCGCGAAGAACTTGTCCTCTCACAAAAAAAATATCGTATATCACTAAGTGGCTAAGGACCTGCTCGGTGGAAATCTACGCCGATGACCCTTACAACCTGCCACCAAAGGGCCCTGCTGACCTAAGCCTACCTGCGGTGTACCATACGGCAGAAAATGCCTTCAAAACAGCAAAATCTCTCTCAGATATAATTGGAAAAAACTCAGAAAAAATTGAGGAGACAAATGATAAATTATCAAGAATCTGGGACGTGATCAAAGGACTACAGGAATCCCTAGACAGTCTTAAAACTGTGGAAACAAATAATCTCACACGGATCTGGGATGCGATCAAAGGAGTGCAGGGATCGATAGACAATCGCACTGATAGCCACCAGACTACTACGAATGCAGCATCCAGTTTTTCCTCGCCTCCCAGCAACACGGAAGTGCCCGTTCCGAGGGGACAGTTGATCCCCAACCGCTTCTCCCCCCTCCCTAGTACCTCCGGTGGAACGATATATCTCCGGTGATGATTACTAGCCCTCGTAATCCTCCCCACCCTATCTCTCCCCCCCCCCACCCCCATCGTAGATGCAGATGAAACTGATCATGATGGGTCTGGCGGCTAGCAGATACAAACAAGCAGAAAGAAGAGAAGAACCTCCCGTGTGGCCGCCGGACCGGAGCCCAACATTCGTGTTTCACCTCGCCCGCCGACACATGAGAAGAGAGTCACATAGTAATTCACAATCTGCGCTCATCGTGACGCTAGATGCCATAGTGGAGAGAGTCAAGTTTCTCACTGGCTCTGACCCACTCATCTCCCACGAACTCCCATGCAGGATTAAACATAAAGTGGCTTACAGGATTACCTGCCTATTTCAACACCTCGACGTTCTTAAAGGCGGAAGGCGAGAATTTCGGTCCTAATATATTAGTTTCAAGATACAGACTAATGCGGGATCAACCACCCCCAGGGGAACTTACTGACACTCCAACCAGGGTCATTTCCACCGCAAGTGCCAGCCAACCGCCCACGGCGAGTGACTGCCCACTCCCTCTGGCGCTAACCCCCCATCCACCCAAATGATCAGCGCATTCATCTCCCATCTTCGTGAGTAGCCATGGATACATTAAACATAATCTCTTGAATATCTTTGGCCTCAAGCGGAACATTCCTCTCCTAAACTTGTTCTGTAAAAAATTTCAAAGGCATCATTGCATTGCAAGAAACGCTCCTCTGGCCACATGACTTGCCATATGCGACTCAATTCATGAAGACTTCAGAACCTTCTCGACTTCATCGATGCAAGTTACAGATCAAATCCTAGCCGGTCGCCCGAAAGGAGGCCTTTCTTTCCTGTGGCACAAATCGTTAGACAATACGATAAAGGTGATGACCTACAGGAGTGACAGATTGCTGGGGATTCAAGTGACAGTAGGAACTCTAAAATCCTAATTATCAATGTTTATATGCCATGGGCAAAAATAACATTAATTTTGATCATTACTGCATGATCCTAGGGGAGTACACAGTATTATTCATGATTCTCCAGCTGATCATATTTGTATAATAGGGGACCTTAATTCTCACCCCACAAAACAATTTTATAATGAACTTACTCGCTTCTGTCAATCATGCTCTCCAAATTAGCGGATGTTATGCTCCTCCCTCCCTCCTCTTATTCATTTGTACATAATAGAGCGGACGCTATTACAACTTCCTGGCTGGACCACTGCATCACATCCCCACACTTCATGATTCTATTATGACCTGCAATATTCGCTATGATCTTGCAACGGGCTACGATCACATCCCATTACAGGTGCCATTCAGTACCCCATCCCTCACTACCGTGAACCCCCTAACTGATCGCCCACCAGCGGTAAACTGGGATTTTAAAACCAAGAGAAAACCAGATACTTTAGAGCGACCACGGAAACCAGGTTGCGGTCAATAGTTCAACCGCAGACGCCTTACTTTGTACTAACACAAATTGTAGAAATGACCACCACAAGAGGGATCTGAATGAATTCTATTCGAACATAATCTCCGCTTTGCTTGCTTCGGGCAGGACTGCCTACAGATTTCGTCAAGGTAATTCTCGTAATAGTCCTGGATGGAATGACTTGGTTAAAGATCTGTTATACATACTCACGAGGAATGTTTTTACTGTGGAGGCAAAATGGTTAGCCCCAGGGAAAGGGCACACTGCATTGCTAATGAGACAGGCGAGAGCGCAGTTCAAACTTGCTCTTAAGCACTGCAGGTTATATGAAAAACAACTAAGAGCCGATGCAATGTCTAGAAACTTAGAATCTGGTGATTATCCTCGTCTGGAAAGAAGATATCCAGTCTTTAAATCCCAAAACTCAAAAGCTATCACAGAGAGTAGGGGAAGCAGTCGGAGATGAAGCTATTGCAAGTATGTGGGGCGATCACTTCAACAATATCCTGAATTGCATAAATGATCAAGATTCCCGAAGGGATGTAGATAACCTCCTTACTGACAACATTCAATTTCATTTTGCAGACCGTTTTACGCCAGGTAACATCAGCGATGCCATAAACAGCCTACCTAATAATAAATCGCCCGCTGTGATGGTCTTCCTGCAGAGGCCTTCAAACTCTGCCATCCGATAATTTACATTTTGCTAGCTGCCCTATTCAATGCGTGCATAATTCACGGTTTCTTCCAGACTCCCTACTCTTAGTTCACTTGATAAACCATTCAATAGAGACAAAAAAACAGCTAAAGGATGCAGCTGACCCTGGCAACTACCGGCCGATTGCAATCACAACGATCGCATCGAAGATACTTGAGTCTGTTCTTCTATTGAGACTTCTCCCTTTCTACACACCACTGACAACCAGTTCGGGTTTAAAGCAAACCACTCAACCGACACCTGCATCTACATACTGAAGAATTGTTGAACTACTACCTATCATCAGCCTCTCCTGTTTTCCTTTGTTTTGTTAGATGTGAGAAAAAGCATTTGGACAGAGTAAACTACCCGAAGCTCTTCCTGAAGCTGCATAAAAGGGGCACACCCCCTATATCTAATTGGCATTTTACATTGCTGGTTCTCCACACAGCAATTCTGTGTCAAATGGGAAACGGAAACGTATTATCTTACACCTTCGGCTCCCTAAACGGGCTTCGGCAAGGGGGCATTCTCTCTCCATACCTGTTTAATACGTACACAGATGCCTTGAATGTCAAACTGAACTCGCTCCCAATCGGATGCACTGTCAATGAAACAACTATATAAACAAACCTCTGTTACGCCGACTATATTGGTTTCTGAAGTTTCCCCATCAGTGCAAGTCCTCCACGACTCATCGACACTTGCCGCCAAATATGCAGAGGAAATTTGATATATCTACAACGAAACCAAGACCAGTGCATGTCGCTGCTCCCGAGATCGCTTAAGCATATTGCAGAACCTCAATTTTCCTCGGAAACCATCGGCTGGAATTTGTGCACGAATTTCCGTACTTGGGTCATTATCACCGACGACCCTAAAAGATTACGGCAGACATTGAAACAGAGGCGTCGTAAACTATGTGCAGCGGGCAACATGATTGCAAGGAGGTTTGCCTTTCTGTCACCGAGACGTGAAACTGCTGCTCTTCCGCTCGTACTGCTACAGTATCTATGGTGTTCCCTCTGGACGAACTATACCCGAGAGACCATGCGACGCATCACTGTTGTGCCACAATGACATTCTGAGACGCCTCACAAACACTCCCCGCTACCACTCCGCCACACAGATGTTCATAGAAAACCACCTGGACAATTTAAAAATCATTGTTAGGCGAACAATGTCAGTCCTTGGTAACCCGAGTGAGAAACAGCAGCAACTCGCTCATACAAAGCATCCTAAGGAGTGAAGCAAGAAGAAAATCAAAATTGTGGGAAAGATGGGAAAATGAGGCCTTTGTCCCTAAAGGACTTAATCTCTGTATTGCAAGATGTCATCTGCAGTTTTTGTCATTATTACATTTATTCTGATATTTTAATTTCTCATTATTACTGTGTTTACTATCAAGTTAAAGTTTTATTTACATTTAATTTATGTATTAAGCCCTCTGGACCTGACTACTGTAACCACCTAAGGTCTCTAGTTGAAATTTGAGTTATATAATATATGCACCATCTGTTATTACTCTCAATGCATATTTTTTTTTCTCACCAATATTATTACTGTTATTACCAGTATGATGATTACTAGCTTTTATGCTACCTCAGCTACCTTGTGGATAAGTGCCGATTATTCATTTTCTTTTTCTATTTTATCATGTCACATGTATCTAGATTGTGTATGCTACTGTCTGTATTTTGTATATTCAATGTATATGGCCCCGAGCCGAAATAAGCATATTATTATTATTATTATTATTATTATTATTATTGTGGACCATTTAGAACATTATATATACTCTTGCGATAGAGAGTTTTTCCCTAAAATAATAATAATAATAATAATAATAATAATAATAATAATAATATAATAATAATAATAATTCCAAACTTTTATCAAAAGGCCCCTGAAGCAGTTTAAATGTACTACATTAATATTATATATATATATATATATATATATATATATATATATATATACATACATATATATATTATATATACACATACATTATATATATATACACATACATATATATATTATATATATATATATAATATATAGATATATATATATATATATATATATATATATATATATATATATTAAATTCAGCTTTAGCTTTCCAGAGGCCCGTCATTTGTTATACAGATTTATTTCTTTCATGACTTCTTCCTGGTGCAACAACAGTAATAGAAATAATGCACCTCTCTGCTACCCACTAAGCACCATCCATCTACAGAGCAAGGAAGTCCCTCCAACCATCCTCCCTCCCCTCCCCCTTCCTAAAGGCCCAAACAACCTCACCCCACACCCTCTGCCAAAAGCAAACAATCCTCTGCCTCCTCCACCAACACTCAGTCTGATCTTTATGGATCATAACAAGAGAAAGCCTCTGGATATAATTGCGGTTTACGACTGTCAAGTTCGGTTGGTTTCCTCGCGCGTGTGACTGCGAGACAGCGAGCTCTGGCTAGCCTAGTGCGTTCCAGCGGATTATAAGCGCGTTTAAATGTCGCCCAAGAACGAAACAGATGGCGAATTCTCTTTCTCTTGGCGGAAATTTCTAGTTTTCTTTTTACGATTACTATTAAGTCGTATCTGTTTTTAAATGGACGTTTTCATAGGGTTTCAGACGTAGCTTTGGAAGCGGGGAAAAGGTTCAGATGTGGTGTTTGTGTTTATTGGAATTGAATGGAATGGAATAATTCTGAATTTTGGCCAAAACTAAAGGGCTCGAACCTATGAGTAGAAAGGTTTGAAAGGTGTAACTGAAGGAAAATTATTTACTTATTTATCTATTTATTTTGCAGCTGCACTGCCAAACAATTGTTAGGAAAGGGTGGAAAGTAAAATGAATGAAAGATAATATGAACAAAGGCACAGTAAAAGGAATGAAAGGGGTTGTAGATAATGGTCAAAGGGACCCGGCAAAGAACCTTAAGTAATGCATACAGTGCACATTATGAGGTGCACTAACAGCTCTAAACCGTCGCCCGCCCCCACGGAGGATTTCTGAATATTCCTTTGCGTTTCTGGGAAAAGGAAAACATGAAGATGTTTATGAGGAGTCCTCTACTGTATATATGTTGCGAAAAGGTTTAGCAATATCTTATATATATAGTTTGAATCATACTTAGATGTTTAGCAATATTTTTATATAAAGTTTGAATCATACGAAATGTTTAGCAATATTTTATATATAGTTTGAATAATACGAAAATGTTTAGCAATATTTTTATATAAAGTTTGAATCATACGAAATGTTTAGCAATATTTTGGGACTTTGAGTCGAAAGATCTTGCAGACACTCCGTTGTTTATTTTTCCTTCGTGGCCTATACCTTTATTTATATATAGTTTGAATCATACTTAGATGTTTAGCAACATTTTATATATAGTTTGAATCATACGAAAATGTTTACCAAAATTTTTATATAAAGTTTGAATTATACGAAAATGTTTAGCAATATTTTATATATAGTTTGAATCATACGAAAATGTTTAGCAATAATTTATTTATAGTTTGAATAATACGAAAGTGTTTAGCAATATTTTATATATAGATTGAATAATACGAAAATGTTTAGCAAAATTTTTATATAAAGTTTGAATCATACGAAAATGTTTAGCAATATTTTTATATAAAGTTTGAATCATACGAAATGTTTAGCAATGTTTTATATATAGTTTGAATAATACAAAAATATTTAGTAATATTTTATATATAGTTTGAATCATACTTAGATGTTTAGCAATATTTTTATATATAGTTTGAATCATACTTAGATGTTTAGCAATATTTTTATATAAAGTTTAAATCATACAAAATGTTTAGCAATATTTTATATATAGTTTGAATAATACGAAATGTTTAGCAATATTTTGGGAAGTTGAGTCGAAAGATCTTGCAGAAACCCAGTTGTTTATTTTTCCTTCGTGGCTTATACCTTTATTTATATATAGTTTGAATCATACTTAGATGTTTAGCAACATTTTATATATAGTTTGAATCATACGAAAATGTTTACCAATATTTTTATATAAAGTTAAAATTATACGAAAATGTTTAGCAATATTTTATATATAGTTTGAATCATACGAAAATGTTTAGCAATAATTTATATATAGTTTGAATAATACGAAAGTGTTTAGCAATATTTTATATATAGTTTGAATAATACGAAAATGTTTAGCAATATTTTATATATAGATTGAATAATACGAAAATGCTTAACAAAATTTTTATATAAAGTTTGAATCATACGAAAATGTTTAGCAATATTTCTATATAAAGTTTGAATCTACGAAATGTTTAGCAATATTTTATATATAGTTTGAATAATACAAAAATATTTAGTAATATTTTATATATAGTTTGAATCATACTTAGATGTTTAGCTAAATTTTTTTTTATAAAGTTTGAATCATACGAAAATGTTTAGAAATATTTTATATATAGTGTGAATCATACTTAGATGTATAGCAATAATTTTACATATAGTTTGAATCATACTTAGATGTTTAGCAATATTTTTATATAAAGTTTGAATCATACAAAATGTTTAGAAATATTTTATATATAGTTTGAATAATACGAAAATGTTTATCAATATTTTATATAAAGTTTGAATCATACAAAATGTTTAGCAATGTTTTATATAAACTTTGAATAAAACGAAAATGTTTAGTAGCGATATTTTATATATAGTTTGAATCAAACTACATAACTATAATTTGTTTTAAAAAGATGGAATTACTTGTAACCTGCAACAAAAAAAGAAAAAAAAAAGATAATGAAGTAGTTTTTTCTTGTAAAAATTAAATAATAAGTATGCATAAAATAAAAAAATACATACACGCACACACACACGAACACGAAC
The DNA here is from genome assembly GCF_015104395.2 of Macrobrachium nipponense. Lineage (NCBI taxonomy): Eukaryota > Metazoa > Arthropoda > Malacostraca > Decapoda > Palaemonidae > Macrobrachium > Macrobrachium nipponense. The sequence continues at coordinate 9,229,301 of NC_087209.1, read as the reverse complement.
ACGCAAGAAAGGTGGGAACATATACACACAAGCACAAAAGAACGCACCCAAGGCACAACAAAGCACCTGCAAGAAAAGTCCGAACGTGGAGATTTGTAGTTATTTTCAAAGTTTAAACGAACGATTTTCCATAAATCGCCCTCCGATAAATCCCCCTTAAAGCGGATTCTGTCAAGAAGGTCGTTAGGGACCCATCTGTACAGATCGCTGCGAATTTGTGGTTAATTCTTCGGCTTTTTTTCTTCATCTTCTTCTTTTTGTTTCGTCTGTTAATTTCGGTGTCTTTCGTCGAAGTGCTAAGTTCGTTTGAGACTTCTCTTTGGTATAAAAATAAAAAAAACATATTTATATTATTTATATAAGTGTGTGTTTGTATGTATATCTACTAAAATGTGCATGTATTATATATATATTATATAATATATATATATATAA
>NC_087209.1:9216366-9223866 GCF_015104395.2 Macrobrachium nipponense | reverse complement strand
CTCTCCAGGTAGGTACTGAAATATAGTATATATACCTAGTTTCTATATATTTTGGCGTTTTTGTTGTAACAGAGCATTTTTAACTAGTCATATATCTATATATATGATATATATACTTGCAGATCTCCCCCCACCGCCCACCATCCCCACCCACATCGATGCAATCAACAACAATTACTACAGAGAGGCTCATCAGAGTTGACATCCGGTACCAATGTTCCGCAAATCAGAGTTTAACCAAACAGCGATTTTACATATATCAATTTCTCTATATTCGGAAGGTCGTTGGGAAATTCTGAATCTATTATTCATAAAGGAAAACTGTCACTTTTGTAAATAAATTAAGGTAAGCGTCCTCTACTGACAGAACAAAAGGATACTGAAACACCGTTGTCATTTTTCGATGCAGTTTCTATATTGGACGTTCTATAATGTCCTTTCGTTAAATAAACATAAAAAAACTAATACTCTAAACCAGTTTTCCCTTTATATTTCCCCAAGGAAGGGAACTTCGATCATTATATTTATCTAAAGGAAAAGTTAAGTTTTGTTATTTTCCAAAGCGGGCCAGCCTCATTACCATAATGATGATAATAATGATGATGGTGCTTGCCATAATGGGAACAGACTCGCCTGCTATCTTGTTTCTTCATTATGAGTTTCGCAGGAAGGTGTACCTGGATACAAGCTTATGTGCGTGTGCATGTGTGTATATAGTATATATATAATATATATATATATTATTAAATATATATATATATATATACATAATATATATATATATAAAAAATTATATATATATATAGGTAGACAATGAAGGCAGGGGAAGCACACCAACAGGTCAAGAAACTCTTATTTATTAAGTTGCAACGTTTCGAAGCCAATTAGCAGGCCTCATTTTCAAGCTAAAAAGTAACAATATCTAATTAGTACAATAAAATTAAGCTACCAAATTAAAATACACAATGTAAGGTATAATAAAACAATCACTGTTAAAAATACAAATAAGAACCAACCGTTGAGTGTGAAGACAGAGGAAGGACTCACAAAAAACGTAAACAGTTCACGAGAGGTAAAGAGGTGCAAACGTGGCATGGGTGTTCAGTGATGGGACAGTTTTTAATTAACAAAGATTCATTAATTGTTAAAACCTTGTGATTGGAAGCTCTGCCCAAATCCTTAAAGCCCTTGTACTGAATAGAATACCTACATTTATCGGTATGATCCCTTATGTTGGAAAATTCGGGATTCGAAAGCTTAGTGCCAGTTCTATAGCTGACAGCTCTATGACTGTCGATTCGGACCTTAAGTAACCTATGTGTCGGTCCAATATAGGTTCCTCGATTACATGGAGGACAAGTAAATCTGTAAATAACACATGAGGTCATCAATGGATCCAAACGGTCCTTGACGCTGAAAAGGCTACCGATATTCAGTGGGTTTGTGTGTATAATGTATTAGTTTTCATGGAAGGGAGATGACCAGATATTAAAGCGTGGAGTTCCTTATAAAAAGTTGTATCGTGAATAAAAGAAAGGCTGGCACAGAACGGTAATTTAGGAACGTGAGGAGTAGGATGACGTGGAACAAAAATATTATTTAAAAATTTGGAGACATGCTTTAAGAACAACTGGGTGGGAAAGCAGTTGGTGTTAAAATATTTTTGCAAGAAAGTAACTTCATTGTGAAAAGATTGCCAACTGGAAGACAAAGCAAAGGCTCGGTGAAGCATGGTTAATATGGCGTTAATCTTAAAATCAAGAGAATAAAAACTATAAAAACTTGTACCAAGACCAGTGAATGTCTTTTTTCTAAAAAAGGAAGTTGAGAAGCCATGAGAGGAGCGTGTAATTAAAATATCTAAAAAAGGCAACTGATTGTTGGTTTCGTGTTCAATGGTGAATTTGATGTTAGGGTGAAATGAGTTGATGAAAGTTAAAAACCTCTCGGCGTCAAACCGACTTTTAAAGAGTGCAAACGTTTCGTCAACATAAGAAAAGTGATGGACTCCTCAGGATGCAGGATGCAACCGGAACCCCACACTATAAATACCACCCAGTCGAATTGGAGGACTGTGATAAAATAATAATAATAATAATAATAATAATAAGTAGCTCCAGGACTCATGCAGAAGAGTGTGCTCCTAAAACCAGCGCACTTGGAAAAAAAAGTGATGGACTCCTAAGGATGCAGGATGCAACCCGGAACCCAGGATGCAACCCGGAACCCCACACTAAAAATACCACCCAGTCGAATAGGATGATTGTGATAGACCAGGTAGCCTCGCATCCTACAAACCAACAAGCAAACCTCAGTGGAATGATTCATTGACGCTTGCGTGAAGTTGCGTAAGCAAATAATATACTACGAAGAGTTTGAGACAACTTGCACGAACGTTTGCAGATTTGGGAGATGCGTTCATTCTGCTAAAAAAAAAATCGGGGGTTTAGGTACGAAAGATGGATTAGAGTTTACGAGGCTCGTTCGCTACTCTGAAGCCTATTAAGATTTGAATCTTTCTGTGTTATAAATATGATATCTACCTGTTTCAAAGGAGATATAAGAGGTGTTAATGAAATGTTGTAAACTTTATTATTATTATTAATATTATTATTTCTATTATTATTATTATTATTATTATTATTATTATTATTCAAAAGATGAACCCTATTCGTATGGAACAAGCACTGAAATCTATAGGCTTTCACTATAAGAGAAGTAAATAGATAGCATTCTCAATACGTCAAAGAAAATATAAAATTGTTAATGTTGTAATAAAAAGCTGCAAACCTTATTATCATTATTATTATTACTATTTTTATTATTATTATTATTATTTTTCTAGATTCCTTTTCAGGGATCTTGGGATCGTGCCTAGTGCTCCTACCACTTATTACTCCAAGGTAGCTGATGTTTCTTGAAAAGGCTCCAGTGGAGGGCTTTTGCCACTGAAGCATGCCTCTTTTTGTAAATAAGATTCTGTGCAAGTGCCGGACATTCGCTTGTTATGTGGTTTTATGGTTTCATTTTTCGTATTGCACTTCCTACATATGGGAGAGATGTTATTTCCGTCTATCGTTCTTTGAACATATCTGGTTCTTAGGGCCTGATCTTTGTCCGCCGCTGTTATCATTCCTTCAGTTTCCTTCTTTAGCTCTCCCCTCTGTAGCCGTTGCCATGTGTCATCGCTGGCTAGTTCTTTAGTCGTCTCATGTATTGTCCGTGCATTGGTTTGTTGTGCCAGTCCTCTAATCTGGTCTGTCATTCTTCTCCTGTCTCTGTATATTTCTGGGTCTTCGTCTACTTTTATTAGTCCTTCTTCCATGCACTCTTTAGCTACTCGTCTTCACTGGTTTTCAGATATTGCCCCACCCGTGCTCTGTTCTCGATGTTGCCGCAGTCCTTTATACTTAGTAGTCCTCTCCCTCTTCCCTCTGTGTTATGTATAGTCTGTCCGTATTTGCTCTTGGGTGTAGTGCTTTGTGTATTGTCGTATGTTTCCTGGTTTTCTGATCTATGCTGCGGAGTTCTGCCTTCGTCCATTCCACTATTCCTGCGCTGTATCTGATTACTGACACTGCCCATGTGTTTATGGCTTTTATCATATTTGCGGCGTTGAGTTTTGACTTGAGTACGCCTTGAGTCTCTGCATATATTCTTTTCTCCTGATCGGTCCTTCATCTCTTGGTGTTTTATATCCCCTCCTTCCATTATTCCCAGGTTATTTTGTATCCTGTCTCATCTATGTGTTTGATGTTGCTCCCATCTGTAGCTTTATCCCTTCAGTTCTCGTTACTTTGCCTTTTTGTATGTTGACTAAGGCGCATTCTATTCCAAACTCCATCCTGATGTCCCCAGATACAATCCTTAAAGTCTGGATTAGGGTATCTATTTCCTTGATGCTCTTACCATACAGCTTGATGTCGTCCATGAACGTCAGATGGTTGATTTTGTTGCCTCTTTTCTTGAGTTGGTACCCGGCATCCATCTTCTGTAGTACTTTTGTCATGGGAATCATGGCTACTACGAAGAGTAGTGGGGACAGTGAGTCTCCCTGAAGATCCCTCTCCTGATATTAACCTCTGCTAGTCTAATTCCAAAGCTTGTAAGTATTGTATTCAGTTGCGCATTGTATTTTTGAGGAAAGCTGATGGTGTTTCCTCTGCCCATATATTTTCAGGCATTATTATTATTATTATTATTATGATGATGATTATTATTATTATTATTATTATTATTATTATTATTATTATTATTATATTATTATTATTATTATTATTATTATTATTATTATTCAGAAGATGAAATATATTCATATGGAACTAGAAAGTCCACCAAAGGTACCACCGACTTGAAATTAAAACTTCCAAAGATTCAGGGTTTGGAGATGATGATGATGGCTGTCTGGTGAGACGAGGAGGAGTTGGGGGATTGTTGGGTGGGGGGCGGGGGGGGGGGGGGGGGGGGGGGTGGGGGGGGGGGGGCGTAGGGTGTGTAAAGAAGAGGGCAGATGCGATGTAAAGCGAACAGAAGAGTGACAGTCCCACAATTTTTGAGTCCCCTGTTTTCACGCCCCCCTCCTCAACCAAACAGTTTATTATAAGGTTATACCATGGTATTTTGAGTCAAGTTTTAACCTGTCGCCTTTTTTGTTGGTAAATAAAAAGAGTTATCAAGTTTCCTATTACATTTATTTACTGGACAAAGTAATTTGGTGCAGTAAGAGGTTTTGCCTCGAGGATTTTATGAAAACCGTTACGTGTCAAGAGGTCAAGGTCAAATTCTTGCCACTGTAGTTATAAATACTGCCTTAGGTCAAAGTGTCAAGTTCAAATTCTTGCCACTGATTTTATTAATAGTGCTTTATGTCAAAGTGTTAAGCTCAAATTCTTACCACTGATTAATAATATAATAATAATAATATAATAATAATAATAATAATAATAATAATAATAATAATAATAATAATAATAAAGGATCCTAGAAACGGCGCACATAGTAAGAAAAGTGATCGACTCCTAAGGGAAGCAGGATGCAACCCGGAACCCCCATACTTTTAAGTACCACCCAGTCGAATTGGAGGACTGTGATAGAGGAAAAAAAAAAAAAAAAAAATAATTAAGAGCTGCAGTAGTGTCAAAAATATATTAATATGTTTTTTTTACAAGATTAAAATGGACAAAGAGAGATTTATACAAAACCTTGTAATATATAATTTTTTAACACTACTGTGGCTTTTAATTGTCAATATCAAAACCTCGTTAACAGAGCGATCCCTTAGTCAATAATAATAATAATAATAATAATAATAATAATAATAATAATAATAATAATATAATATAATTCCAAACTTTTTATAAAAGAACCCCTGAAGCAGTTTAAATGCACTACATACATTATATATATATATATATATATATATATATATATATATATATATATATATATATATATATATATATATATGTATTGTTACGATGTGCCAAGTATCTGGTTACTACACTTACCATTCATTTAATGTTACCTCACAAAAGCTAGACACCTGAACCCTCATAAACACGTTTTAAACGACTGAATACTCTAAAGGGAACAGTGATCCTTAACACTTACCAGTATTGCAGAAAATCATACTAAGTTCATCAAAACAGGTGTGAGGTAATCTTGTAAGTAATTAAAATTAATCAAAGGGCATCACACCATCAACAACTTTAAAAGTCAAAGTATTTCCTGATTGCAGAAGTCTAAGTACTTCCTGGTTCTAAGTCACTTCAAATAAATTGAAGGAAAGCAAAATCAATTACCACTCTATGTTTCTACCTAACATAAATATAATCATAATTAAATATACTGGTATAAATGAAAAATACTTATAAAAATTGTTTTAAATACAAAAATTTATTATTAAATTCAAATTTATAAGTGAAATTCACAATATCAGGAAAATTACTGTTACTTGAAAACAAAGTAAAATTTAATTAATTCTTGAATCAAATTAAGTAAAATTAAATCAAAATTAATTTATCACAAAATTCAAGAAAATTAATTCAATCAAAATTCAAAAAGTGTTTAGGCAATAATTGAAAATTTGAAATTAATTCACAAGTGCTAAACATCAATAAAACTTGAAAAGAATTCTAAGTAAATGCAAATTAATTCATAAATGTTAAATTTAATTAAATGTGCAATGATTAGCAATGAAAAATAACTAGTCATTTAAATTGTGAATGCAAATGAACATATAAAATAAAAAGACACACTTCAATAAGAAAATGAAATAGTGCACAAACAATGGAACAAACACAAACACAAAAAAATCAGCAATGTGTAAAAGTGTAAATCTTTTCACTCAAAACCTGTAACCAACAGTTTTTACCAAACCTTCACAACCATCTGTTATTAGTTAACCACAGTTCCTATCAATTATTAGTTAACCACACTCCCATCCATTATTAGTTAACCCTTTACGCCGAAGCGGTAAAAAAAAAAAATTTGTCTCCCGTGTGCCGGAGGTGTTTCAGAGTGAGCGCTGAAGCGGAAAAATATTTTTTTCAAAAAAATCACAGCGCGCTTAGTTTTCTAGATTAAGAGTTCATTTTTGGCTCCTTTTTTGTCATTGGCTGAAGTGTAGTATGCAACCATCAGAAATGAAAAAAATTATCATTATCATATATAAATAATGCGATATATGATAGTGCAAAAACGAAATTTCATATATAATTGTATTCAAATCGCGCTGTGCGCAAAACAGTTAAAGTTAACAAGTTACTTTTTTTTCGTTGTAATGTACACTAAATTGCAATCATTTTGGTATAAAACACATTGTAAAACGATAAAAGCAACACAGAAAATATTATCACAAAATAATGCATGAATTCGTAACGCACGGACGTCAACAAATATTTTTTTCAAAAATTCACCATAAATCTAAATATTGTCCTAGACTCTTCCGATTTCTTTCAAAATGAAGACAAATGATTGAATATTACTATACTGTAAGAGTATTAGCTTACAATTGCAGTTTTCGACCATATCTGACGAGTTAAAGTTGACCGAATATCAAAATTTTTATATATATATATATTTTATATGCAATTATTTCGGAAATAAGAAAAGCTACAAAACCCTTCAAAATATTTTTCGTTTTATTTTAATGAAATTGCGCACATTTTCATATATAAAAAACTCTAGAAATGCCTAATATGAAAACGGAAGCAAATATTCCGAGAATGGTACGTACGCATTTCGGAGATTTGAGGCGGAGAATCTGCGCGCGGAGGGAAGGAAAGATTTTTTTGTTTTTTTAAATTCACCATAAATCTAAATACTTTGCTAGAGACTTCGAATTTGTTTCAAGATGAAGATAAATGACTGAATATTACTAGACTGTAAGGGTTTTAGCTTACAATTGCGTTTTTCGACCATTTCGGTAGAGTCAAAGTTGACCGAAACATGGTTTTTTTTCTATTTATCGTGATTTATATGCAAATATTTCAAAAATGA
>NC_087209.1:9208866-9211366 GCF_015104395.2 Macrobrachium nipponense | reverse complement strand
AAAACTGAAGAACGTCCTGTACTGGTACTTTTTGTGAATAGGGAGTCTACGCTCAAGGCTTAAAAGTCTTGTTGTGAAGTGGTATATGTGCTTCTCTGAATTTGTGACAAAAATCTTCCGAATGTTTGATGTGACTGGGAGAAAAAGTGCCTAAAAAAGGGGAAGAAAGGAGGCCAGCTAACCATTTAGAAATTTTGTAATTGAAAGCTCCGGCGTTTTTTTTTTTTCATGAAAACGATGGGTCTGAATGGAAGATTGTCTTTTGTGAGTTTTGGGAAGGCCATAAAAGTAGGGTAATTTAGGATTAATTACTTTAAATTTCTCTAATAGTTTCAATACTCTCTTTTTGTCTTGGCCAATTAATCTTACTTCCGAAAAAATTCTGTGGGAACGTGTCTGGAGGGGATTTTTTCGTCAGTTTTTTTCCGTTTTGTAAGTATTTGTGTCGCTAGGAGCTGGCTGATTTTGTCGAGGTAGAAGTCTTTGTCCATTATTACAATTTTGCGTCTTTGTCGGATCTACTTATTATAACATCTAACTTTTTTAGCGAGTGGATGGCTATCATGAATCTGCGGGGAACAGGATATTTCTTATGAAGTCAGTTTAAAGCATTTAGTAACACTCCTTTTAAACATCTCTTCACGGCTGTAGTTTTTGTCAGATATGAATTTATCAAAAGCCACTATGAAGTCTAGGTTGTTTTTGCGATCTGGCATAAGGGCAAAGGATAAGCCTAAATTTAAACTAAATGTTGATTTACAGTAAGGGGGTGTTGGATAAGTTTAAAAAAAAAAAACTTGTCTTGTTGTTCAAGATTATTCCATGCGCTATATCTATTAGGTTATTTAACTTGCGTAAAAGTCTGTTGGAATGAGTCACGCTATTATAGGCAGCAATGTCGGAACAGAATGAAATCAGGATACCTGTATATGTGGTCCGTAGTGAGGAGGCGAAGATTAGATTGAGTTCCATATATCACTCTGCGTAGCACGAAGATGTCGTTTCTCGTACTGGTGATTCTTTCTTCCAGGAAAATCTTGTGTGATAGAGGGAAGGGGTTTGATTGCAGAGTCCATCTCCAAATCCGTACATTTTTGGAAGTACTTTGAGGCATTCTTCCAAAAAGTGTTTTTGGTTTTTTCAGCCGGTGTAGTCTGTTCAGTTCTTTCTCAAACTTGCGGATAATAAGTGGGGTAATTTTAATGAATTCCTCTCAAAATTAAACGCATTAGTGCCCAGCATCAAATTTAAAGTTGAATGGGAAACAGACAACAAAATTCCTTTTCTTGATGTTTTAATAATCAGAGACACGACAGAATACAAATTTACCATATACAGAAAACCAACGTTCTCACTTTCATATATTCACTACTTTAGCTATCACGACATTACTATCAAGATAGTGTAGCTAGCAACCTATTCTTAAGAGCCTTACGAATTGTTCCCCAGACCCCAGAATCCTGGAAAAAAAGAAATTTGAACTAATTCGCAAGCAACTTTCATCTTTAAAGTATCCTGACCATATAATTGAGAAGCAATTCAAAAAGCAAACGTAATTTAATCTACCGACCCCCTAAAGACAAGACCAGAGACACAACCCAACAATATAATAAAAATTCCTCACCTGGAGACGATTAAGAGAGTAACCCACACCCTTGGGAAATCCAACCCTTTTGCATTTACCTACCCAAATACCTTAGCCAAATCACTGATTAACGTCCAACAAAAAATAAAAGACATCTCCCAAAGATTCTGGGTATATGAGATCCCATGCCCAGGACTGTGACCAATCTTACATCGGATTTACAGGTAAATCACTTCCCCAGAGATTAATCAACACAAACGGCTCAGTTAGGTATGGACAACAGAACTCGGCTATTTCAACCATATAATGAACATAACCATAGAATAAACTGAAATATGTCACGTGTAATTTATAGCAGCAACTGCCGGTAAAAGAGTCAAATGATGGAATCGGCCTTAATAAAAGAGAAGCAGGTAATGAAAACATCTCAAAAGGGGCGTGGATCTCAGATGTCGTCGACGAAGTGTTCATTCAACCAACGCTTAAGAAGATTAAGGAAGATTATCAGCGGGGGTGACCTAAATTGGCTTACTTGTGGACGGATCTCTTGGTATAAATACCACCTTTTCTGTAAACTTTTCTCATTCATATACCTGAAGAGAGAGAAGCAGTCTCTGAAATATAGTACTTTTTCTCTCTACATTTTGGTGTTTTTATGGGCTCCTTTTATTAGATATATATATATATATATTTATATATATATTAATATATATATATATATAATATATATATATATAATTTAAAGTTTGGAGTTAAATCAATAATAATAATAATAATAATAATAATATAATAATAATAATAATAAAATAATAATAATAATAATAATAATGAATTCTGAAAGAAGTTTTTGTTTGGTTAATAATAATAATAATAATAATATAATATAATAATAATAATAATAATAATAATATAGTA
>NC_087209.1:9191366-9198866 GCF_015104395.2 Macrobrachium nipponense | reverse complement strand
ATCTCTCTCTCTCTCTCTCTCTCTCTCTCTCTCTCTCTCTCTCTCTCTCTCATTCTTTTCATTCTTATTATACCTCGACGAGGTCCCACGAACGAGGCCGAAATTTAAAGGCACTAGTCAAATCTAACAGCGAATCTATTTGGGAAAAAAGATAGAAAAATCTTGCAATCTAATTGAAATGAGAACAATGAAGAATCTTCATCATAAGTTGTATGAAGTTAGCGAAATATTTTTTTTTCCATTTACTCATTAAAACAAGGTCTATATAACATTTTGTGTTATAAAGTAAATATCTAATTCAAGAAACCAAACAGCAAAGCCAATATTATTATTCATCTCCTGAATAATAATAATAATAATAATAATAATAATAATAATAATAATAATAATAATAATAATAATAATAATAATAACGCCGGAAATATGATAAAAGCCATAAGCACACGGGCAGTGCCAGTAATCAGATACAGCGCAGGAATAGTGGAATGGACGAAGGCAGAACTCCGCACCATAGATCAGAAAACCAGGAAACATATGACAATACACAAAGCACTACACCCAAGAGCAAATACGGACAGACTATACATAACACGAAAGAAGGAGGGAGAGACTACTAAGTATAGAGGACTGCGTCAACATCGAGAACAGAGCACTGGGGCAATATCTGAAAATCAGTGAAGACGAGTGGCTAAAGAGTGCATGGGAAGAAGGACTAATAAAAGTAGACGAAGATCCAGAAATATACAGAGACAGGAGAATGACAGACAGAACAGAGGACTGACACAACAAACCAATGCACGGACAATTCATGAGACAGACTAAAGAACTAGCCAGCGATGACACATGGCAATGGCTACAGAGGGGAGAGCTAAAGAAGGAAACTGAAGGAATGATAACAGCGGCACAAGAACGGCCCTAAGAACCAGATATGTTCAAAGAACGATAGACGGAAATAACAACTCTCCATATGTAGGAAGTGCAATACGAAAAAATGAAACCGTAAACCACATAGCAAGCGAATGCCCGGCACTTGCACAGAAACCAGTACAAAAAGAGGCATGATTCAGTGGCAAAAGCCCTCCACTGGAGCCTGTGCAAGAAACAAAATTAGCTACCTTGCAGTAATAAGTGGTACGAGCACCAACCTGAGGGAGTGATAGAAAACGATCAGGCAAAGATCCTCTGGGACTATGGTATCAGAACGGATAGGGTGATACGTGCCAACAGACCAGACGTGACGTTGATTGACAATATCAAGAAGAAATGTATCACTCATTGATGTCGCAATACCATGGGACACCAGAGTTTTTGAAGAGAAAGAGAGGGAAAAAATGGATAAGTATCAAGATCTGAAAATAGAAATAAGAAGGATATGGGATATGCCAGTGGAAATTGTACCCATAATCATAGGAGCACTAGGCATGATCCCAAGATCCCTGAAAAGGAATCTAGAAAAACTAGAGGCTGAAGTAGCTCCAGGACTCATGCAGATGAGTGTGATCCTAAGAAACGGCCACACATAGTAAGAAAAGTGGGATGGACTCCCTAAGGAGGCCAGAATTGCACCCGGAACCCCAACCCCCACGAAAAAATACGCCACCCAGTCGAATTGGGAGAACTGTGATAGAGCAAAAAAAAAAAAAAAAAAAAAAATAGTAATTACACATAGTAAGAAAAGTGATGGACTCCTAAGGATGGCAGGATGCAACCCGGAACCCCACCCCCCACTATAAATACCACCCCAGTCGAATTTGGAGGACTGTGATAGAGAGAAAAAAATAATAAAGTAGAACTCCTTATTTTACTTAAGCTATTCTTATCCGTAAAATAATAATAATAATAATAATAATAATAATAATAATAATAATAATAATAATAATAATAATAATAATAATATAATAATAATAATATCCTTTATTTCGGTTCAGAGCCATATACAATGAATATACAAAATACACAGTAACATACACAATCTAGAAATATGAGTCAACATGATAGGAAAAAATGAGTAATCGGCACTTATCCACAAAATTGCTGAGGTAGCATAAAAGATAGTATCATAATACTGGTAATAGTAATAATATTGGTGAGAAAAAAATGCATTGAGAGTTATAAACAGTTAGTGCACAGATTATATAACTTAAATTTCAACTAGAGACCTTACAGGTGGTTACAGTAGTCAGGTCCAGAGGGCTAAATACATAAATTGAATGTATAAAAAAAAACTTTAACTTGATAGTAATCACAGTAATAATGAAAAAATAAAATATCAGCAATAAATATAATAATGACAAAATCTGCAGATGACATCTTGCTAATACAGAGATTAAGTCCTTTAGGGACAAGGTCCTCCCCTTCCCCCCCCCCAAAAATTTTCCCATCTTTACCACAATTTAGATCTTCTTCTTGCTTCACTCCTTAGGATGCTTTGTATGAGCGAGTTGCCGCTGTTTTCACTCGGGTTACCAGGCTGGACATTGTTCGCCTTACAATGATTTTTAAATTGTCTAGGTGATTTTCTAAGAACATCTGTGTGGCGGGGTGGTAGCGTGAAGTGTTTGTGAGGCGTCTCAGAATGTCATTGTGCACAACAGTGATACGTCTCATGGTCTCTCGGGTATAGTTCGTCCAGAGGGAACACCCGTAGATACTGTAGCAGTACGAGCGGAAGAGCAGCAGTTTCACGTCTCGGTGACAGAAGGCAAACCTCCTTGGAATCATGTGGCCAGTTGCACATAGTTTACGACGCCTCTGTTCAATGTCTGCCGTATCTTTTAGGTCGTCGGTATTAAGGTGACCCAATACGGAAATTCGCGCACAAATTCCAGCCGATGGTTTCCGAGGAAAATTTGTGGTTCTGCAATATGCTTAAGCGATCTCGGGAGCAGCGACATGCACTGGGTCTTGGTTTCGTTGTAGATTATATCAAATTCCTCTGCATATTGGCGGCAAGTGTCGATGAGTCGTTGGAGGCCATGCACTGATGGGGAAATCAGAACCATATCGTCGGCGTAACAGAGGTTGTTTATAGTTGTTTCATTGACAGTGCATCCGATTGGGAGTGAGTTCAGTTTGACATTCAAGGCATCTGTGTACGTATTAAACAGGTATGGAGAGAGAATGCCCCCTTGCCGAAGCCCGTTTAGGGAGCCGAAGGTGTACGATAATACGTTGCCCCATTTGACACAGAGTTGCTGTGTGGAGAACCAGCAATGTAAAATGCCAATTAGATAGCATTAGTAAAACGAGGAGTTCTACTTTATTATTATTATTATTATTATTATTATTATTATTATTATTATTATTATATTATTATTATTATTATTATTATTATTATACAGGAGATAAACCTTCATACAGGGGTCCATTGACTTGAAATTCAAGCTTACAAAGAATAATGGTGTTCTGTGGACAGAAGTAACAGAAGGTAATAGGAAATAATTAAATTATTAAGAGACACAGAGAATTATTTTAAGGTAGTAATTAATGCACATCTTTGATTGAACAAATGAGGTTCCAATTGTAAAACATCCTCAGGGAGGCTGTTCCACAGTCCAACGGGTGAGGAATAAAGGACCTCTGGCTTCGAGAAGTTCGACAGAGAAGCACATTCACTGCATAACAGCTTGTCATATAAAAAAGAACACTCAATTTATAGATAGCAGCCAACCCATTCGATATATTTCTCCGACAACAAGATAGCTCGACCAATAAGAAGGACAATTAATCTTCCAGAGACAGAAACAGCGAAGAATCTTTCTTATGTGCTGTAAGGAGTTGCAAAACCTTCCCTTGATATGAACCCAGTTACTCTGTGAGATCTGATTAAACCTTTAGACAACAAAGTGAGAAGATTCAACTGTTAGAATACAAGAGACAGACAGACAGACAGACAGACAAGACAGAGAGAGAGAGAGAGAGAGAGAGAGAGAGAGAGAGAGAGAGAGAGAGAGAGAGAGAGAGAGAGAGATAATCTTTCTTATGTGCTGTAAGGAGTTGCAAAACCTTCCCTTGATACGAACCCAGTTACTCTGTGAGATCTGATTAAACCTTTAGACAACAAACAAAGTGAGAAGATTCAACTGTTAGAATACAAATGAGAGAGAGAGAGAGAGAGAGAGAGGAGAGAGAGAGAGAGAGAGAGAGAGAGAGAGCTACATCTGGATCTATAGCTCTATAGATAATCATTTTAAAAAATCGCCTGAAAATATGACAATGAATGTAAAATAGAGAGAGAGAGAGAGAGAGAGAGAGAGAGAGAGAGAGAGAGAGAGAGAGAGAGAGAGCCACATCTGGATCTATAGATAATCATTTTAAAAATCGCTTGAAAACATGACAATGAATGTAAAATAGAAAAAGTTTCAGAAAATATTTCAATTTTAGAAACAAGGAGCTCTAACGACAGCTTGTGATTAAACAGCAAAACCAATATTCCCTCCAAAAAGCAAGATGGACCACTAATATGAAAGGCATAAGTATACAGCAAGCGGTTCTATACATAACAGCATGGGAAATATAAAGAATACGCCTAACTATAGATATCTAAAAAGCAAAACCAATATTCCCCGAAACACAAGATGGCCCCCCAGAACCAATATGAACAGCAATTAATCTTCCAGGGAAAGAGCAGAGAAGCATGGCAAGCAGCCAGACCAAAGACCAAAGACCAACAAGAAAGAAGAAAGATGTCGGAGCTGAGGTATCGAGCACCAGGGTGAATAATCAGATATGGCGCCTCCCGCCTCTCGCTACATTCATTTGTTTTCTGTCTTGGCGGCAGCATCGAGTAAACATCACTTCAGGCGTACCACCTACCACTTCTGGGCTCCGTGCCAAAAAATGAGAGCGAATTCACACTCGCGAGTGTTTTCCGCCTTTCGTTCGAGGTTTGCGGAGTTACAATCGCGCGATTTGGTTGCATATATATCCAGCGAATTCGACAGCGTTTCCTCTTGGACCGTTAGATGAAGAAGGCGCCTTAAGAACACAAAAGGGGCAAATTTGACTGCGTTTCCTCTTGGACTGTTAGATGAAGAAGGCGCCTTTGGAACACAATAGGGCCAAATTCGACAGCGTTTCCTCTTGAACCGTAAGATGAAGAAGGCGCCTTTGGAACACAATATGGGCAAATTCAACAGCGTTTCCTCTTGGACCGTTAGATGGAGAAGGCTTCTTTGGAACAAAATAGGGCCAAATTCGACAGCGTTTCCTCTTGAACCGTTAGATGAAGAAGGCGCCTTTGGAACACAATATGGGCAAATTCGACAGCGTTTCCTCTTGGACCGTTAGATGGAGAAGGCGCCTTTGGAACGCATTGGGGCAAAACTGTCAAAAATTAAAGCAGCCACTTCAAAAAAATGTTTCATCATTGTTGGCCCCTTCCAACACAGAATCAGATGGCCTTTTGAGCTTGATGGGGTCAAACTGTCAAAAAAAGCTGCATATTGAAGATGTTTCTTCATCGTTGACCCCTTCCACCACAGTCTCAGATGAAGGCCCTTTGAGTCTGATGGTGCGAAAACTGTAAAAAAATGAGCGATTTCCAGAACATTTTTAATCAGTGTTGACCCCCGTATAAGTCACAAATTCAATTCTGATTAATTTTTGAAAATACGGATGGGTCAGGTTATAAAAAATGAGCGAATGAAAGAAAAATTTTGATCATACTTGACCACGTATAATTCACAAATTCATGGTCCTGATTAATTTTTGGAAATACCAATGGGTCACGTTATAAAAAATGAGCAAATTAAAGATAAAATCTTTGATCAGTCTTGACCCCATATAATTGACATATTCAATTCTGATTAATTTTTGAAAATATGAATGGGTCAGGTTATAAAAAAAAAGAGCGATTTCCAGAAAATTTTAGATCAGTCTTGAGCCAGTAAAATTCACAAATTCAATTCTGATTAATTTAAAAAAATTCGAATGGGTTAGGTTCTCAAAAATGAGCGAGTGAAAGAGAAAATTTTATTATACTTGACTCCCTATGATTAATAACCTATGACTAACAAATTCATGACTGATCCATGATAATTAGGATATAAAGCCAAGTGCTGGTCACTTCCAGCCATTAAGAAAAATCTCGTTAATTCGCGAATATCTTTCGATTTTTTTAATTACTCCTCTATTTTATTCCAAGCTCAAAATTATCCGTGGCATTAATCAGCCAAACAAACGTACGAAGTAATCTGACATCCCTCAACTCAAGGAGAACAATTCTTATGAATTGACGGGATGTTCCCATTCATAAAAAAAGGACAAAAATACTACGAAGACAGAGGATGACATATGGCTAAATTTACCAGAATTCCTGATGTGTTAAGGCATCGTGATTTTTGGATTTTCGAGCGCAGTCTCTCACATTATATTACAATATTCTGGTGATCACGGTCCTCCATATGGTGATTTATGGAGCCCCGCACTTGATTAATGGGTTAGAAATCCTGCCTTTAGTTGAAGTTAGGGACCAACTTTCCTTTTTTTTGTAAATATTTTTTTTTAGCCCATCAGGTTTGTACTATATAAGGGAATTAAGTTTCTTAGATATAGTGGATGTTACACACGCAAATACACATACATATAAACACACGCAAAATGTTTCTCTCTTCTCTCAACATTCATATCTCTTGTACGATTCCGTGCTCTCTCTCTCTCTCTCTCTCTCTCTCAATATTTATATGTCCTGCACGATTCCGTCTCTCTCTCTCTCTCTCTCTCTCTCTCTCTCTCTCTCTCTCTCAACATTTATATCTCCTGCACCATTCCTTGTTCTCTCTCTCTCTCTCCATCCATCAGACAAATAGGTTACCGAAGACGACTAGAGAGCCTGAACATGTATGGCTTAGAAACACGACGATTGCGAGGACAACTAATAGAAACATTTAAAATACTCAAAGGCATAACAAAAGTAGACAGTAACCTATTTACGTTAAACGATAACCAGACAAGTAATAATGGATAGCAACTAGAACTGAAGAGATACAATACATCCCATTGTGGGAACTTCTTTACATACAAGATATGTGACACGTGGAATAAACTGCCACCAGAAGTTGTAAACAGCAACATTGTGGAAGAGTTTAAAAGAAAGCTAGACAAAAAAATCATTAAGACACTGTGAATGAACAGTAAAACCTGCTCCTAGAGATAAGTGAGCACAAGATGTCTCCTCTTCGGATGGACTAACAAGTCTTTGAGACATCCTAAACCTTGAAACTCTTTGTAATCTCTCCAACTTAAAAAGCCTTTCAAACCCTAACAGAAAAATTCGCGTATTAAAATCATCGACTCCTTCCTCCTTCTGCTGATTGGTTTCCTATAATACCAAAAATAACAAAGTCTAGATGAAATTTGAGTCGATATTACACAGAAAAAAATATAAAAAAAAACTCAAGCAAATTTCCTGGTAAGAAAAGATTCAATGACTGGTAAAAGAGTCATTGAATCTTTTGCCAGATCATTGGTTTTCCCTGCGATAACAATGACTCAGATTTC
>NC_087209.1:9181366-9188866 GCF_015104395.2 Macrobrachium nipponense | reverse complement strand
TCTCTGTCTCCATGGGAAGTTAAATGATGAATCCCCAATTTCTAAGGAAAGTCAAGGCACGACATACAACAATGACATCTAAAATATATTATAGCCCTCTTTTATGTAACAGATAGCTCGGCCACCATCCTGGCTAGCCCCTGCCTAGCCACAGCTCACATAAAACAGCTCAATACATAAAAAAAAAACACATTGGCCGGCTCATTAAACACAAAATATAGTAATAACTGCACGTCTCTGGCAGCACAACGTAATGTCTATCACACTTCATCTCCAAAAAAACCCAACCAGGGCAATAATAACAATTGGGTGTATAAACATTTCTTCATCTTGGATTCTTGAATCTCCCTCTTTGTCTGTAACTGCCTGCACAGACTCGTAGAAACACAATGTAGGAAGGCGAAATGTCTCCCTGCGGAAGACATCCAATGGCTCCCGTAGTCTAGAAGCGCTGTAGAACCCTGTAGACTCCTAGAAACACGTTGTAAGTAGGCACACATCAGCAACATCTCTGCAACGGCTGGTGGGCATCTTGCTAGCATCGGGGAACGACGATTATGGTGTGTTTGAGTATGTCAGTCACGTCATCAGTCAATCAAAAAAGAATTAACCCCAGACATACTTCTATCAAATAATGACCTCAAAAATTCCAAAAAATACTAACTGATCATCTCCAATTAACCCCATTTAATATGACTACTGAACTAATTTCTAACTTCAACTCGTGAAGGAACTCCATAGGATCGCTAAATCATAAGTCATTATCACAACCCCGCAAAGAAAACATTCAAGTTCTCTAACTCAATTCTCCAACAATAAAAAAAAACTTCACCAAAGTCACACATCAGCACACACTCCAGAACTCAGACTCACAGGAACTCCACAGACTTCTGTCATCGCATTTCAAACTCATAAATTCTCACAAATTCTCACAAGTAAAAAAAAAAGAAAAAAGTAATGAGGCCATAACAAACACGTAACAAGCCCAGCCCCAAAATCATAACTCAATCCTCAATTACATCTCTCGTAGGAAAAGGAAAAAAAGAAAAAGATAATGACAACAACAATAAGTGAACTTTCCCCATCACACAATGTATATAATATACATAACCATGCGTTTTCCCCATAAATGCGATATGTATCTTTACGGAATTTTGCCATCGCAACTTTTCCATCTATCGGACATGGCCGGAAAGGAATCCCCTTACACGTGGATTTTCATGAAATGCTATGGTCAACATTTCCAGATATTGCAAAAAATCTGAGCAATCACCACTAGAGGAAAAGAGCCAGCAACTGGACTCATCCCAGCATTTTCAGCAAAAAATCCTCCTGCGAACACATCAGGTGCTTGGACTGCAGCATAAAAATGTCTAGTCAGACTTGCAACTTCAGAAAATCATGATTCTCAAAAAAAGTTCTATACTGACATTACATAAGCACATTTCACATAATTATCTCCAGGATATGACTAAGGTGCTCAAAAATTGTCTCGAAGACAACTCTCACAAATGATACTGCCCAATTATATAAAAAATTATCACCTATTCAGGATAAAAACTATGGTAAACTCGCAATTCAGCAATTATACGCCTCCAAAAATAACTCACTGGTGAATATCAAAAATGCAACATCTCCATAGGACCACAATGCAGTAATGCCACTCGCCTCCAATTAGTCATGAAACCAAAAAGAACCACAGAACTCCTCTCTTGGCTCATAAAACTCCAGAAATTGAACTTCGAAAATCATAACCAAAATAAAAAAAGAACGTCACCACCAAAGATTAATGCCATCTCCTTATATATATATATATATATATATATATATATAATATATATATATATATATATATATATATATATATATGATAAATCACCATATTAATAATAACACCACACCGGTGATAAAAACATTTCCTCCATTTAATTAATAACACCACACCAGTGATAAAAACATTTCCTCCATTTAATTAATAACCCCAGAACACAATATTCCCTCTATCTCACCAATAATCGCATGTGGAATAAAAACAAGTCTCCAAAAAAGATTATTACACTCCAAGCAGGATAATCAAAAATGAAACTCCATCTCCAAAAAAAATGCATTCAAAGCATCCAGCTGACACATTCGAAAATATTGCCCCATGTCTCCTCAAAAGGTTTCTCTTTGCAACAAAAATGGCTGCAAAATAATTGAACTAAACATAGCTCACACCATCATAAGCCTAAACTGTGGAATATCTCCAAAAAAATAAAAAATATTAAATGGCCAAAATATTATATCTTCAAAATATTATATCTCCAATCATATCTCAAATTATATCTCCAATTCTCCAGGAAAATAACTCAATGTTATAGTAAAAAACTATAAACTCTCTGTTTAGCATAACTGTTAAGAAAGGGCAAAAACTCGGCAAATAAAATTGCCCAGGAAATTCTAGTAAAAAATCACCAGTGTACCACAACTCATTATAATAAACCTCCAAATTCAAAGTGTCTAAGCAAAGACTTCTCCATATGTACTACGGCACTGACCACTAGAAACTTAACCAGTTTCCTATCTCTGGCAAAATTGCAACAAACACAATTGTGCAAGAGGCAAACAATTTCTGGAACACAAATATCCAGAAAAAAAGATGTAGTGCCATAATGTATACACTGGAAAATGCAAAAAATTCTCCCATAAATCTGTCTGCAGCATCAAACAGCTGAAATTATAAGCACATTCCCGAACAATGACTCTAAGTCACGAACTGAGATATTACAAAAATTCACACAAACTAGAGAGAAAAATAAATTCAAACTCGCCCATGATAAAAAAAAACTTACATCAGCGATGGCTAACGACAAAAAAAAAAGAAAAGAAAAACTAATGGCACTGATAACTATTCCTGTAACTATTCCTCCCATATTCACAAAAAAAATATCACCACCCTTAATAATCATTACAACACCCATGTTAGTATATAAAAAAAACACCAATATCAGAATGATCAGTATCAGAATTCGCCATTATCAGTAGTATTACCAGATATTAGTAAATATCAGTACTCCTCAATATTAGCACCCGCTAGTATCAGCAAAATTAATACTCGCCCATTCACCAGTATCAAGTAATCATCAACTATCAGTACTCGCTAGTATCACCAAAATTACTATCATCAAATTCACCAAAATCCACCAAAAATTGGTATTACCACCCAAAAAATCATTGGCACATCTCCCAAAGAATTATTAACACCATGAACTCTGACAGAATCCCATAAATATCTCAAGTAATGATAATTCTACCTAAGTACCTCTCCATAAAATATCTCAAGTAATGATAATAATAATTATTCTCCATAGTAATAATTCTCCTGCAAATATCTCAAGTAAGGGCATTAATATTGCCATTCCACAGTATTTATCATTATTGCCACACCAAAAGCAACACCACTCATCACCAATGGTATCATCAATCATTACCACTCAACACCAGGCATATACAACCCCATTACCACTCCCAGGTATCATCATCATTTAGCAACACGAGGCACCCATTCATCACCAATGGCAACACCACCTGACAACATCAGTCATCACCAATCAGCACCATTTTTAAAATAATCTCCACAACACCAATCAAATCTCCATTAAAAAACAAAATAATCAGTGTCCCCAGTTATAATTATGCCCTTTAACATTGCGTAAAAGCATTCTACAAAGCATAAGGAAAACTTACACCACATTCATATGAATTTCATTTAATTTTCTCTCCACTGATGAGAAAAAAAAAAATCTTTCTAAAAAAAACCCTACAGACATCTCACATCATCAACCAATCGTTATCAGCTGATTCCTTGGCATTGAAATTTCCTTATACAAGGCCAGACTCACCCTCCACTGCCCCGACACAAAGAAAAAAGAGCTTCACCCTCCCAGTCAAGCATTCCCTGAAGAAAGACCACTACTACCCTCCCCTTGCAATACCCCTTGAGTCTGTCAGCAGAAATTGCGCTGACTGCGTATGCTTGAACGGGCGCTCTATCTCCAAGAGGCAAAACCACAGTGTTGCATGTATGAAAACCATTCATATGCACACGGATGTATTAAAACAAAGACGAATGCGTCTCCTCTAAACATGCACTAAGATAAAACTTATCACATTCTGCTACTTTGAGAGAAATATATTGTAATTTGAACTGCCTCTTAAAATTGTTCACACACAAAGTCAAAAAACTCCCAGGGCCTCGGAAAAAAACACACCGTAACACTTTCCCCTTCAATGGAGAAAAACCTGACCGCAAAACCAAGCGCGAGAGAAAAAAAACACGCCAATACACACACTCAAACGTCTCAGGGACTGCACTCACAAGATCTCAGTTCTAACTGACTGGCCGCCCAACTCTGCCGAGGCAAATTTGATGACTAATTGAATTTCTCTCGCTCAGTACCATAGCTATGACTCCATAACTCTTATGTCCGACGCTTATTAACGACATCCTAACCCACTTTAACAATCAGTCTCTCCGGAAACAGGATTTTTAAATCTGTTATTAATCTAACAAAAGGCTTAACAACCATTCACATCCGCTGCCACCAAATAATAACGGGGCCACCGCCCCCCGTTATTCACTTAGGTAGTGATAGCCAGAAGCGGAAGGCAGACTGGGTTTTTGGTAACACTTTCTCCTCCCTCTCTCTCAGACACTGACAACAGGCCCCCTTCCTCTCTCTCTCTCTCTCTCTCTCTCTCTCTCTCTCTCTATTTCATTAGGTCATCAAATCAGAGTTGGAATAACAAAAATATACGTTTGTTCAAAGTAAAGTACTAATTGAATAACTCATATTCTTACAGGATAATTAAATGGAATGATAACTCAAAGTTCAGATCACACAGATAACCCCCCGGTAAATAATAGTCTAATCAGTAAATTAGTCAAACACCATTTATCCCAATGAATTACCCCACTCCTCTCCAGAACATAGTTCCCTCCACTAGATCCGCCTGTTTAAAAGAACAGGAGAATACACTAATGAGCATACACAATTGTAAAGACAAAGTCAAAAGATCAAATGAAATAGAACTTCTTTACAAAATGTCAAAAATACAGTAAAGCCACACTTTTGGCTAAAGCACAG
Source organism: Macrobrachium nipponense (assembly GCF_015104395.2). Classification (NCBI taxonomy): domain Eukaryota; kingdom Metazoa; phylum Arthropoda; class Malacostraca; order Decapoda; family Palaemonidae; genus Macrobrachium; species Macrobrachium nipponense. The sequence goes on along the minus strand of NC_087209.1, from coordinate 9,183,740 downwards.
TAATTCTTACCCATTACCAGCCAGAATTTCCAAGCACTTAATAAAGAAACATTGCAGAGCTATCCCGGCATCTGCCTTTTCTCCTCGTAGCCGTCTCCCCCGTTCTGGCTAATTACCTGCCATTATGAACGAAAGAGGCACACACGTACACATGAATTCACACCCTTCGTCCACGCCCTGAAACCACTCTCAACTGGTTTCAAAGTCACTTCTCTCGAACGCACATACCTACAGGACGATCGTTGACCTGCTTAGGTAGAAACTTTGACATCACGCCACCCAAAAAGATACATCAGCATTCTTAAGCTGTCGCTCGGACTCTCTGTCTCCATGGGAAGTTAAATGATGAATCCCCAATTTCTAAGGAATGTCAAGGCACGACATACAACAATGATATCTAAAATATATCATAGCCCTCTTTTCTGTAACATATATATATGAGCTTAAAAAGATCTAAAGCTTTTGGACAAAGTCTGATAAACATACCGAACTACCAATCCCCCAAAGTTCTAAATAAAAAAAAATTAAATATAAGAGAAAATTAACATTATCTTACGACGAACAAGCAACAAATGAAACTCACTCAATTAAGTAAAAATGCAAAAAGAAAAAAAAAATAAATAACATTTAATATTTCAAATGCAATTCGTCAATGCTTCTGAAACGTGTTGACCAGAGCTGGACCCTCAGATGGAAATCTAATTAGGAAATATGTCAATTGAGTTCAAACTCCTATTCTCTCGTCGGGGTATTGATAGTTATATGTCTCTTTTAAACGAGGGGTTCTCACATCAAATAATAATTAATAATATAATAATAATAATAATAATAATAATAATAATAATATCACCTGAAAATATATATACATATATATAAATATATAAATATATATAGTTATATTTATATATACATATATATATTAATATATATATATATATATATATATATATATATATATATTTTATATACATATATATAATATATTTATATATATAATTATATATATACCATGTATAATCAACTGGCCACTTTTACCAGATACATATGCACTTGTAAAACCACAATGCCCTCTTAACGTCTCAATTTTTTTTATACGCTTGATTTCTTCAAATTTCTTTGAAGTCGGAGCTCATGGCTTTGTAGTGATAAGCGTATCCAAAGAAGAGCAAAGAATTTGAGAAGTTAAGACGGTAATGTGACTATATAATATATATATATATATATATATATATATATATATATATATATATATATATATGTATATATATATCTATATTCATATTTATATACATAGATGTATGTATATATATATATATATATATACATATACACACACACACACATACAGTGAAGTCTGATTTCTCTGCTCGCCGGTTCGAATCTACGATAGGTAGAAAAATTATTATCAACTAAAAAATTCCCCACCGGTTAATATATGCGAAAATATACTCATTCCGAGGTAGAGCGAAATAGATATGATAGGAAATTCGTAGCTTAATGTATATATATATATTATATTATATATATATATATATATATATATATATATATATATATATAAATAATATTTAAACAGTATATATATATAGCAATTCAGGAATGCCGAAGACACATGGATGTTTTATAAGATTTATTCATAGAGAAACGTTTCGCACATGACTATGTGCATCATCAGTCTGAAAAAGAAAAATGACAAAATAATAACATTAAAAATACTAAAAATACACAGGATTCATTAAAATGACAAATTAAAAACATTAAATGACTAAAAATAAGAAGCAAAGTAAAAACAACTGCTGTTACACCAACCTTCAGGTACAGGGGAAGAAGATAGAATGACAAAAGAGGGAACAACAACCTCCAAAGACGACTATGCCAGATATAGTTGAGCAGAGGAGCAGCCTCCGTTTAACGATGGAACGAGTCTTTTAATATATAATGACTCTAAGGTCGTCAGATAATCTGCATCCTTAGAATATGCTAATATAGAAAAGTGCTGCTTCTTGACCTCAATTTTACAATTGATAATTGATAGCATGATTTTTTATATTTGAATGTTCTGGTCTGCTCAATCTTTGTCCCGTTCTAAAACTCAACCTAGTGACTGTAATAACGCATCTGCAACAACCTCTTCGTTGATCCAATATAAGTACCAGGACATCCTGGGCATGTAAACTTATAGACCACATTGGATCTCAAGAAGGGCTGCAGATGGTCCTTGAAGCCAAACAAGGAGCCAATGTGGTCTATAAGTTTACATGCCCAGGATGTCCTGGTACTTATATTGGATCAACGAAGAGGTTGTTGCAGATGCGTTATTACAGTCACTTAGGGTTGAGTTTTAGAACGGGACAAAGATTGAGCAGACCAGAAC
>NC_087209.1:9068866-9176366 GCF_015104395.2 Macrobrachium nipponense | reverse complement strand
TTTAGCTTAAAGTCACTTTGTAGTTTTTCTTTTTCTTTTAGCTTAATGACAAACTATATTTCTTATAATTATTAGGTTATTTTAGCACACTTTTTAATATTGTAAAATTAATTCTATTTATAGCCTGAAAGATGGGAAAGGATTCCCGAAACGTAGGTGTCAATAAAAAGAAGAAATGATCGTCAGGTCTTCTCGCTGTCCCTCTTTCATTATTGAATATATATATATATGTTATATATATATATATATATATATATATATATATATATATATATATATATATATATAGATGAGTACATTTTAGCACACTTTTTAATATTGTAAAATAATTCTTTTTATAGCCCTGAAGATGGGGAAAGGATTCCCGAAAAACGTAGGTGTCAATAAAAGAAGAAAATGATCTCCAGTATTCTCGCTGTCCTCTTCATTATTGAATATATATATATATATATATATATATATATATATATATATATATGTATGTATATATATATATATATATATATATATATATATATATATATGAGTACATTTTAGAACACTTTTTAATATTGTAAAAAATTAATTCTATTTATAGCCTGAAGATGGGAAAGGATTCCCGAAACGTAGTGTCAAATAAAAAGAAGAAATGATCCGCCAGTCTCTCGCTGTCCTCTTCATTATTGAATATATTATATATATATATATATATATATATAATATATATGTATAGATATATATATATATATATAGATATATATATATATATTATAGATATATATATATATATATATATATATATATATATATATATATATATGCCCGTACCACAAAAAACACCCATGTATGTACGTGTATATAGATATAACATATATATATATATATATATATAGATATATAACTATATATATATATATATATATATTTATATGTATATATATATATATATATATATATATTATATATAGATATATATATATGTATATGCTTAAAAAATCACAAACTGTAGATGCACGTGACTCATAAATAAGCGAATCCCACAGGAAAATGACTATCATTTTCCTGTGGGATTCGCTATTAGAATATATATATATATATATATATATATTATATAATATATATATATATATATACTATATATATAATTGACAATATTCACAATTCTAACAGAATCTATCACTAACCACGAATAAGTGTCAATACCACAATGCAATCACAAATAAACTTATCTAAGAAAACGCAAGAAAACGTAAAAGAAAGAGAGAAAAAAATAAAACAACTTCCCTCTTTATAAAAACAATTTCTAAAACAATTCCATCTTTCGAAAAGCAACTTCTAAAACAATAAAGTACAGAGACGAACCAATTCCTCAAACGAAAACGCCTTTCACTGGAACTAACAGTCATAAAAGGTGGTCCCCTGTCAGTCTAAAGTGGTTAGACTGAAACTCGATAGTACCCCTTCCTATAAATATACCAGGACGATAATAATAGTGATGACGGTGATGGTGATGATGGTGAGATAATGATGGCGAAGCGTGAATAGAAAGCACTAGAAATCTGCTACGAGACTATATTTTTCTTAATTATTTTCATTCTTTTCCTTTAATTTATTGGGTGTTATAAATGCAATACCGTGGCAGGCACTAAATTACTGAAACATCATAACAGCAGTAATAAGACAGCAATATAGCACAGCTATACAGCATCAACCTGCTGCAAGAGAGAGAGGGAGAGAGAGAGAGAGATCTGTGTTCGCTTTTGTCGAACATCAATATTACATGCCTCGTCCTTTATGTTCCAAAAAAAATGAATAAAACACAAATGAAATAAATTTATTCACTGTCCCTTCAAAGGGATAGAGATAGAGCTCTCTCATATTCGTACCTTTGTCGTTTTAGGTGAATAACAATTTTTTTGCACATTTCTTTTTTTTTGGGGGGGAGATGGGGGCAGGGGGGGGGGGTTGGCATTCTGGAAGCATAGCATTTTGTCCCCCTTCCAGTTTCCAAAAACACACCCTCTCTCTTTCTGTCTGTCTCTCTCTATCTCTCATGATGCCTCAAAGAGAATCTGAGCTGATCAAAGAGAAATCCTACGCTGGACAGGTTAAATCAAAACATATTACAAAGCAGGTCAGAAGCACTAACGTTACAGATTCAGGCCACAGAAGCAGGCTGGTTTTAGCACAGGATTAACTTGCAGATATTAAAGAAGAAGAAGATGCTTGCTAATACATTGGGCTGCTTTCCACAGCCTTCAGTCTTTTTTAAATATTTTTTTTTACTAATGAATCTTCAGCATCAAAACCCTTTTGGACAGAGTTGACAGACTGCAATAAAGAAAGAAAGAAAGAGAGAGAGAGAGAGAGAGAGAGAGAGAGAGAGAGAGAGAGAGAGAGAGAGAGAGAGAGAGGAAAAGTTAATAAACAGATACATTCAATGGAACAGAAAAAAAACCTATATAAACCCCAATTGGGTTCCAAAAAGAAATCACCCTGCAACAGAGCGAGGAGAGAGAGAGAGAGAGAGAGAGAGAGAGAGAGAGAGAGAGAGAGAGAGAGAGAGACGTCAGAATTACCTCATATTCTCGCATTTAGATTTTAGGCTTCGTATTGACAAGCATTTATATATATATATATATATATATATATATATATATATATATATATATATATATATGTATAATAAATATATATATATATATATATATATATATATATATATATATATATATAAAGGGAATTCGAGACGGTAAGAGGGTGTATGTATGTAAGTATATATAAATGCCTAATATACATACACAAATACACATACACGGAATTTAAATCGCTACACAGACGCTCCACTGGAGCGTGTTACAGCAACACATAGTATAACATTAAATTCAGGTACATCCTGGTGCCTGGGAATTCGTCCACCGAATTAATTAAAATTCCAACGGACCCGATAGTACCTCTGAGAGCTAACATAGGCGTTCTGAAGGCATCACGAAATGACATCGCGAAATTACTTCACGAAATGACATCATGAAATGACGTAACGAAATTATATCACGATCTGACATTGACATCAGGAAATGACGTCACGAAATGACGTCACGAAATGATATCACGATCGGACTTCATGAAATGACATCACGATACGACATCAGGAAATGACATCCCGACGATTTGACATCATGAATTGACATCATGAAATGATATAACAAAATGACGTCACGATTTGACATCACGATTTGACATAACAAAATGACGTCACGATTTGACATAACAAAATGACGTTACTATTTGATATCACGAAATGACGACACGAAATGACATTACGAAATGACGTCACGATTTGACATCAGGAAAAGACATAACGAAATGACATCATGAAAAGTCACCCCAATTTGACGTAAAAATTAGATTATGAAATGACTTAACAGAATGACATCGAAATGACGTCGAGAAATGACATACGCCACGATTTGACATAAGAAAATGACATCATGAAATGACGTCCCGAAATCTTGAAATGACATCACGGAATGAGAACATGAAATAGCGATGTCAAAGTTAATTTCATTCATACTGCAACGCAGCAGTTAGTTGAATAAATCATATTGCACAGATGCATTGCGCTTCCGAGAGAGAGAGAGAGAGAGAGAGAGAGAGAGAGAGAGAGAGGTCAATTGCATCCATATTGCAACTCAGCCGTTAGTTAACAAATCGTATAGCATAGACGCGTTTTTCTTCTAAATTCAGCTAGAGAGAGAGAGAGAGAGAGAGAGAGAGAGAGAGAGAGAGAGAGAGAGATGACACTGGAAACAAAGATCAGGTAAGAGTGAGGTAAGCAGACGTAATTAGAAAATTAAAAAACTTGTGAGAGAGAGAGAGAGAGAGAGAGAGAGAGAGAGAGAGAGGTGGATAAAAAAAGAGAGAGAAACATACGACATTCGGAAACAGAAAAGGTAAGAATGAGAGAAACAGATGCTATTCAAAAACCAGAGAGAGAGAGAGAGAGAGAGAGAGAGAGAGAGTTACATTTGGAAACTGAGAGCTGGTAAGAATGAGAGAATCACACGTTTTTCAGAATCTTAAGAGAGAGAGAGAGAGAGAGAGAGAGAGAGAGAGAGAGAGAGAGAGAGAGAACTTTCTTGCACAACTCATTCCTCTCTCTCTCTCTCTCTCTCTCTCTCTCTCTCTCTCTCTCATCTGTCCTGTCCTCTCCTGCAGGGAAAGGATTAGGCATTAGAAGTCACAATACCCACAACAGCTAAATTGCAAGACGCTAATCCCACTTTGCTTTATCCTTCCCTTATGAGAAATAGGATATTACAAGCCCTGTCACCTTGACTGAAACTTCTGGCCAATAACAAGAGAGTTCCCTGACATTCTCCTGGGGCATTTTATAAGTGAAATATGTATCCTGAGGAATATTCGTCAGTTATTGAGCAGAATTTAGACTTTTGTCGAAATTGGAACAAAGTGTTATGTCTTTAAATTTTGTGGTCATTGTAAGTGAAAATGTATCCTGAAGTCTAGTAGCGATTTTGTCAAACTTACAAACCGAGGAAAGGAATATTTGGCAATTATTGAGCAGAATTTAGATTTTTGTCGAAATTGCATCAAAATTGCAATAAAGTGATTTGTCCTTAAATTTCGCGGTTCATCTTTTACTTTGAGTATTTTGGATGGTATTTTAGTAAAAGGGTCTTATATATTTTTGTTTGCTCTTTTTTAATACATTGGTATTACGCAAAGTTGCGGATTTGTAGGAATGGATAAGCCATAACGTTGTAATTCTTTGAGCTAATGAAGAAAGAAATTTAGTTAGTCAAGTATGTAGATATATATATAATATATATATTTATAGATATATATATAGTATATATATCTATATATATCCTATATATATATATATATATATATATATATATTATATATATATATATATATATATGTATATATGACTATATATATATATATATAATATTATATATATATATATATATATATATATATCATATATATATATATATATATATATATATATATATATATATATATAATATATACACCTACATACATACACACTTTACATACACATGAAAATACACATCGTATATAGACCAACACACCATCCAGCAAACAGCTAAAAAACGTCACTGAATCACCCACGGGATCAGACGAACAGGTCGGTGAAACTAACAGTAAATAAAAATAAAAAAGAAAATAGTATAAAATGGAAAACGGATTAAGTGAGAATCTCTTTAATCTCAGTTTTTGTTTCGTGTCTTGCAAATACAAATCCCTTAAAATGGGGAGTGGAAACATCATTCGTGGTTATTAACATCATATCTTTATGGTTTGAGAATTTTTTTCTAAAATATTTTTTTTCTAAGGAGTTTCTTTAGGATATGTGTAGAAACTTTGGATTTACCTTCAAATAATCTTATATATATATATATATATATATATATATATATATAAGATCTATATATTTTATAAAATGGTATTTATAATGAAATACACACACCACACACACACATATATAGGGATATATAATATACTATATATAATATATTCTATATTGATAAAATGGTAAATTTATATATGAAAATACCACACACATATATATATATATATATATATATATATATATATATATATATACTATATATATATATCATATACGTTACTAAAAAATCACAGTAGATGCACGTGACTTCATAAATAAGCGAATACCACGGGAAAAATGATAGTCAGAAATCCAAGCGCTTTCGTCTTTATTCAGACATCGTCAAGGAGCTACTATAGTACAATTGGAGAGGAAGGCCTCAGGTACAAACAAGATCAGGAATACCAGATGGTTAATTATCAAAAGGGTAAAAATTAAAAGGGATAATCCAGGATTATCGGATATCACACGGTCACAAACTTAAACAGATTCTGACCCTAACCGAAATTACAAAGTATCTTTACAGTCCAAAACATGTAAAAACTAAATATATTAATGTTTTGTTGCTTATATTTATCTACAACTTTTTTAATTATGAAAGCATCAAGTTTAAATAAACCAAGACTTAAATTTTTTAGAACATTTCTATTATTTGACTTGATAAAACAAGATTCAATGATATTCCTTTTAACTGTGTCATTACATGGGACTAAGGTTCTTGCTTGACTCCAGTTAAGAGGATGGTCTAAATCTCTCATATGTACAAATAATGCATTCGATATTTGCCCAGTTCTCACAGAATATTGATGTTGCTTGAGACGCTGTGAAAGAGATTTGCCGTCTGTCCGTAATAGACTTTATCACACTTTTTGCAAGGAATTTCATATATGCAGCCTGGAAGATCTTTAGGAGAAATTTTGATTACTAAACTCTTGACATTAATATTACTGAAAACAACATTTATGTTAAAAAAGCTTTAAAATTCTAGGAATATCTCAAAAACCTTTCATCATAAGGTAATTTTTAGAATGTTATGCTTACTAAATTCAAGTTTGTCATTAGTTGAATAAAATGTTTTTCTAGCTCTTTTCCATGCCACATCTACAAAAGTCCTTGGGTATTTAAGTTTCAATGCAATATCATAAATAGTTTTAATTTCAGCGTCAATAAACTGCGGGCTACAGACACGTCTAAAGCCTTAGGAAACATCCCAGAAAAAAACAAAAAAGAGAATTTAACATTTTGATGGTGATTGGAGTAGTAATGAACAAAAGAGGCAATATTAGTGATTTTCGAAAGACTGAAAAGGTGAAATTTCTATCATTTCTATGGACAGTTACATCAAGAAAATTCAAATTACAATTTCCTTCTTCCTCTACAGTAAATTTTATAGAAGGGACTAAATTATTGAGATTATTAAGGAATTCCTGGAGGTTTTCGTGAAACTGGCCAAATACAGAAGATATCATCCACGTATCTAAACCAAATAACTTTTTGGGGCAAAATTCTTGGTAAGAGTTTTGTCTCAAAAAATTCCATGTAAATATTGCTAAGGACAGGAGATAAGGGATTACCCATAGCCATGCCAAACTTTGTACAAAAAATTTCCCATTATTCTGTGAGAACTGGGCAAATATCGAATGCATTATTTGTACATATGAGAGATTTAGACCATCCTATTAACTGGAGTCAAGCAAGAGCCTTAGTCCCATGTAATGACACAGTTAAAAGGAATATCATTGAATCTTGTTTTATCAAGTCAAATAATAGAAATGTTCTAAATTTAAGTCTTGGTTTAATTTAAACTTGATGCTTTCATAATTAAAAAAGTTGTAGATAAATATAAGCAACAAAATTAATATATTTAGTTTTTACATGTTTTGGACTGTAAAGAAACTTGTAATTTCGGTTAGGGTCAGAATCTGTTTAAGTTTGTGACCGTGTGATATCCGATAATCCTGGATTATCCCTTTTCCCAATTTTTACCCTTTTGATAATTAACCATCCGGTATTCCTGATCTTGTTTGTACCTGAGGCCTTCCTCTCCAATTGTACTTTAGTAGCTCCTTGACGATGTCTGAATAAAGACGAAGGCGCTTGGATTTCTGACTATCATTTTCCCGTTGTACTCGCTGATATATATATATATATATATATAGTATATATATATATATATATATATATATAAACCTATATATGCATGTATGTATGTATGTATGTATATATATATATATATATATTATATATATATATATATATATATATATATAATATATATATATATATATATATATATATATCCACCTGCATTCGCATAAACCCCAAAATATAAAATATAAGCCTGTATAAATCTTTTTATATTGAGAGAGAGAGAGAGAGAGAGAGAGAGAGAGAGAGAGAGAGAGAGAGAGAGAGAGAGAGAGAGAGAGGGCAATAAAAGGCACAATGAAAATCTCTTAAAAGGTAACTCGGAAAACAGCTGGTCCTTTATGCAGGTCACATGAAAAATCTCTCGAAAATATGAACACCCCTTCCCCACCTTTCCACCCACCCCTCTTAGCTGGCCCACCTGCTGGCAGGGCAATAGCCGTGCCATATTGCACACGGGACCTCTTGCAATAACTTTCAAGATATTAGGCTCGTACTCACCCGCAGATCTTGGCTCAAATGTCAGCCCCCCCACCCCCCCCCCCGCCCCCCCACGATAAGTAAATGAATAACAAAATGAATGAATGCATACATAAATGAATGAATAAATGTATGGATGAATAAATGAATGAATAAATAAATGAAGGAAAAGTCAATGCATGAATAAATGAATGAATGCATACATAAATGAATGAATAAATGTATGAATGAATAAATAAATGAATGAATAAATGTATGAATAAATAAATGAATGAAAAGTCAATACATGAATAAATGAACGAATGCATACATAAATGAATGAATAAATGTATGAATGAATAAATTAATGAATAAATGTATGAATGAATAAATAAATGAATGAAAAATCAATACATGAATAAATGAATGAATGCATACATAAATGAATGAATAAATGTATGAATGAATATATGTATGAATAAATAAATGAATGAAAAATCAATACACGAATAAATGAATGAATGCATACATAAATGAATGAATAAATGTATGAATGAATAAATAAATGAATAAATGTATGAATGAATAAATGAATGAATGAATAAATAAATGAAGGAAAAAATCAATACATGAATAAATGAATTAATGCATACAAATGAATGAATAAATGTATGAATGGGAGACAGAATGAATGAATCAAAAAATCAATACATGAATAAATGAATAAATGACTGAATAATTAAATAAATAGTAAATAGATGAGAGAATGAATGAACGAAATAATATATAAATTAAAGAAGGAATGAATCAATCAAAAAATACATAAAATAAAATTAATAAATGAACTTATACATAAATATAAATAAATGATGTATTGAATGAATAAATAAATACATGAGCGAATAAATAAATCAATAAAATAAATTAATAAATGATTGAATGAATTAATTAATAAAGAAATAAGTACACGAGTGAATAAATATATAAATGAAATAAATATAAATATATAAAGTCAGATTCATAAACGAAGTATGATTAAATAGATGAATGAATAAATAAATAAGTCAATAAATGATTGTTTGAATAAATAAATGTATAATTAAATAAATAAAAATAAATAAATAAATAAAGCCACTTAGATTCATACCCATTAGCATATTCAAACTTTACCTGACATCGGAAATAAACTAGATTTCCTTCTCAGATAAGTATATAAGTTAAGTCTTCAGGACTTCAAGTACTCATCCAAAATTGATTTAGGAAAAATTTCTAATCTAACTGAAAAATCAAGAGCGTATAACACAGAAATATATATATTTACATAGATAACATGTTAAAAACAAGGCGTTATCCGTCCTCCGGCTTACTGGGAATGCGTGCAAGATTTTCCCCTAATGCATAAGTTGTAGACATTATATTCCTAACTTATACTTAAATTAAAAAGTGGTAAAATCTAGTCAAATAGCGTTGTTTCACCAACGAAAATTAAAATAAATAGGCTATATTTTATTACACATGCACATATTTTATTTAACATACACATTACATATTTTTTAACTTTTCATTCTAATAACATCAGAAATATCCCATCCTAAAATTCCGGTGTCTTTAACTCGACGCGAAACACCTTTTTTTCAGACGTTTTTAGGCTTTTCCATAGGGCTTACCTAACCCCCCAACAAGAACAAGAACAACAATAACAACAACGAAATCGTTTGTAGGCTTACCCCCGAGTAAGCGATAAAGGAGTATATAATTTCTACACGCCTAGGATACTAAATTAGTCTGTCTTTGTAGACAGGAAACATTCTCATTAAAAAAATAGCTAATAAACTTTACAGTAATATAATGTAAGATTAATCAAGTAAAATACACTAGCTTGATAACAGGATGCAATTTACATTTCATTGCAGTTCTTTCATTTCGTATAATCTCCTTAACAGGGTTGAGCTTATCTTTATTTTATTTTTATTTCGTTATTAAGAAGGAAGCCTCCTTCCTGTTTTAATTTACCCTGGGAAGATATTGCCTCTAAGGACAATAACAAAAAAACATTAATTCCTTCCTGGATTTGCTAAGGAAAAATACTTCGTTTCTTCCCAGAACTTTTTCTGGGTAAAAAAAAAAAATACTTTTTTGTTTTTGGCGAGAAAATAATTTACCTTGGGACAATTAAAAAAATATACTATTTACTTCCTGGATTTGTTAAGAAAAATAGTACGTTTGTTCCCAGAACTTTATCTGGGTAATTTTTTTTCTTTTTTTTTTTTTTTTTTTTTTTTTTTTTTTTTTTTTTTTTTTTGCGAGAAAAAACCTTCAGTTACCCTTCTGGAATTTGTGGTTAATTTTTTTTTGTCTGTATTATTTCCTAATTCAAGAAGGCAACAACTAGCACCACTTATCCTTCGCAGACGTTAAGAAAAAATACGTTGTTCGTTTTCTGAATTTGGTGCGAAAAAACACTTCAAAAAAACTTCAATATCTCAAGAAATGTGCGGTCAATTTTTTTTAAACTGCTATCCTCCTCCTCCTCTGAGAAATAACAAGAAAATATCTTCTGGTTTAATTGTGTCCCATATATATATATATATATATATATTATATATATATATATATAGATATATATATATATATATATATATATATTATATATATATATGATATATATATATATATATATATATATATATATATATATATATATATATATATATATATCCGCTGGCATGTCACAACAAAATCCTTCTATTTAAAAAAAAAAGAAGTTTAAACTAAAGAAAAGTAAGTCTACTGAGGATTTCGGCTGTTGGACACCACTTGACCCCCCCACCCCACCCCCTAAAAGGTCCAAACAGTGCCAGTCACCAGGACCTCTCCCCGTGGCACACCCACCCACCTCCCACTTCACCGCCCCCCCCCCTCCCCCCACGAGAAAAAGTGGCATTATAACTAAGGGTTATATGACGCCCAGGCCTATTTCCCTTTTGTTTATCGTGTAATGTAGCCCCCGCCCCCCAGGGGTGGGAAAAGGGTGTTAGGGTAAAAAAGGGGGGTGGGGTGGCTTCCTGGTCAGTCCTGCTAGGACAGAAGGAGGAGGGGGAGGGGTGGGGTGGAAGGGGTATGTAGTATATATCAGGATATATTATTTTGTAAAGTAAGCGCGTATCTAAATCCGTCTCTAGGAGCGGATGTCCCCGTTTGTGTCTTCACATTTTTTATATCGCGTGACCATGAGGTGATATAAGGGATATTAGGCCCAGCCAGTGGTCTCGTAAAGGGCGAATATACGGCTCGTTAGGTGAGATCTCTTGGAGAGAGAGAGAGAGAGAGAGAGAGAGAGAGAGAGAGAGATTTGAAGATGATGATTGTCCTCTTTTTCTGCCACGGCTTAGTTTTTTCAGTTCTTGGTTAAACGAACTCTGTCCTCCAAAACCACTCAGTACTTCCTGAGAGATGAGAGAGAGAGAGAGAGAGTCTTATCTCTTTCAACCAGTACTTCTGTTTGGGGCGGCATAACCTAACTAAACCCATTTCAGAGGAAGAGAGAGACGAGAGAGAGAGAAGAGAGATGAGAGAGAGAGAGAGAGAGAGAGATTTTGAAGATGATGGATTGTCCTCTTTTCTGCCACGGCTTATTTTCAGTTCTTGGTTTTAAACGAACTCTGCCTAAACCACCTTCAGTACTTCCTGAGAGCGAGAGAGAGAGAGAGAGAGAGAGAGAGAGAGAGAGAGAGAGTCTTTATCTCTTTTTCAAAAACCAGTACCTTCTGTTTGGGGGGGGCGGCATGAACCTAACTAAAACCCATTTTCAGAGAGAGAGAGAGAGAGAGAGAGAGAGAGAGAAAGAGTCTCCGATTCCTTCTAACGATACAAAAAGTTTAAAACCCCGAAAATTAAGAAAAAAGTTTCAAGTATTTGTTATTGGTGTTCTACCACTTTTTCTTAATCCCTCCTCATTCTTCGAGTCCGAAAACTGTTCGGTATAATTTATTTTTTCAATTCTCTCTTTAATCTATACTAAGACTCCAAAAACTTCCCCCCCCCCCCCTTTTAATTTCGTCTAATACCACAGTACCCGCCTAAGAATGACCACTTGGCGGAAGATACTGCGCTCATATCAGCTAATAAAAGCGATTAAGGGCGGGAGGTGTTGGGTTTTTTTTTTTTTCTAATCTTCGCGCGCAGATGAAAAACACATTTATGGAAAAACGGGATTATTGCGTATTGATGATGTATATTTTTTGGTTGGGGGGGGGGGCGGGGGTGGGGGGGCTGGTAGGGATGAGAAGGAGGAGTAGGGGTTGGGGTGGGGGGAGGGGGGGGACGTTTGGTCATACTTAAGGTGTGTTTTGGTAACTGAAATTTTTTGAGGGTAGGGGGTTGTATATTGATGATTTTTTTTTTTTTTGTTTTTGTTGGAGGAAGGAGGAGGAAGGAAGGAGGAGGAGGAGGAGAGGAAGAGAAGGAGGAGGAGGAGGAGGAGGAGGAGGGGGGGGGGGGGGGAACGTTTTGGTTGTACTTAAGGGTTTTGTAATGATTTTTTTTGGGGTTTTTTTTTTTGGGGGGGGTAGGGGGGGGGGGTAGCGTATTGATGATGATATTTTTTGGCTGGGGAGGGGGGAGGAGGCAGGTAGGGATGGGGGGGGGAGTTTTGGTCATAATTAAGGATGTTTTGGTAACTGAATTTTTTAGGGGGAGGTGGGGGAGGGGGGAATTATAGTCGATCTAGTTATCTTGAAAATAGGGCTGCTCAGTTCAGAATTTTGTAGGCATTGCTGTAAATATTTTCAAACTACATAATTTTGCAGGCATTGGTGTAAAAATGATTCTCTCACTACACAGTTTTGTGGGCACTGCTACAAAAAGTAAATAATATTCTCACTACACAATTTTGTAGACACTGCTGTAAAATTATTTTCGTACTACGCAATTTCGTAGGTACTGCTCTGAAAATAATTTCCTCACTACACAATCTTGTAGGCACTATTGTAAAAATGTCAATAATATCCATTACACAATTCTATAGGTACTGCTGTATAATTTAAACAATGCTTCCACTACACAATTTTGTAGACTGATGTAAAATTCAAATAATGTTCTCACTACACAATTTTGTAGTATAGAACAGTTATCACGATTATACTACATTTTCATAGTTATTTGGCGTCAGTGCCTTTTGAAAAATGATAATATTTTTCACATTATTATACATAAATTATGGCACTGCATAATGTTATTTACCATGGGACACGTCCATAAAAAGTCTGAAGGAAAATCACAAAAAATTTTATTTATTTCAGAACATTTTATCGAAGAGAATTTGAAGCCAGACCAGACCTGCCTACTACTACCTCTTTTGCCCTATTTCTCGAGACGTCTAACGTTAGCCATTACCACGAAATGGGTCCCCAATTTAAGACGCTTTCTTATCCAACCCTATTCGGTAGATCATATGGGACGCCCCCCTTTTTTATTTGTCAGTTACGGTTTACGACTTTTCAAATAACTGGTTCTTTTGTGTCAGAACCGCTTCTGAGTGGATATGCCTTTGAGATATGATATGAGATTTGTGTGGAGAGAGAGAGAGAGAGAGAGAGAGAGAGAGAGAGAGAGAGAGAGAGAGAAGCCTTATTGCACAGAATTCAACTTGAATGTACATAAACACTATTTCTTCGAGACAACAGTGTTCCCAAATGAGTTTAAATATATTATTCCTTTAACTTCTAAGTAGTTTATCACGTAATTAGCTTTTTCCACGTTTCCTTCCGCTAACAATCACTACTTACTTTCACTTGAGACTATTTAAAGGTAATACATATAATATCCCAATTAAAAATATATATATAAATTATCTCATTTAAAACACTTTCAGTCATATGAAATAAACGGTTCTCACTCTCCCCGTTTTCTTCGCCATTCTCGTTTTCTTTCCGACGCCTTCAGGCAACAAAATACGCTGCCTCATTAACATTCAAGATCGTCTCGTTTCGCATTCTTTCACATCATCAACCCGAGGTCGGAAGAGCTCACCGTAATATATATGCAAGTTACAGAGGAACGCCCTAAAAGACATCTTTATCCCCCTCAGGAGGAAGGCGGCCTAAGGGCGTTAGGTCCTTCGAGATCCCGAGGGAGGTGGGTTAGGTAAGGGGGCCGTTTTCAGAGTCACCCCAAAACACTTCGCTCTTGTTTCATCCTTCGTGGGTGGGGGAACCTCTTTGCCAAAGACGATGAATTATGACGTCGCTTCATCTACATTACGACCCCGGTTCACCCTCGACTCGACGCTCTCTAGCAAGAAGGAGTTATAAAAATGGAGAGGGACTCTAGCGCCGTTTACTCGTAACTAGGACGGAATCTAGGGTGCGAAATGACCTTTTCCTTGTGCAGATGAACGACGCTTTCTAGCAAGAAGAGATCATAAAAGGGGAGAGGGACTATAGGGCCGTTACTCGTAACTGGGACAGAATCTAAGGTGCGAAATGACCTTTTCGTTATGCACATGAACGACGTTTTCTAAACACGAAGAAGCCATAAAAGGGAAGACAAACTAGGGCCGTTTTACTCGTAACTAGGACCAACCCCATGGTGCATAAGGGAAATGACGCGACGGGCGACCTTTTCCTTATGCAGACGAACGACCGTGTCATAAATCAGGCTGGCTGGATGGCAGGGCCTGTGTTCTCTGCGCTCTGATGTGTGTCTATTAAAATCGGATCTCTTCGAGATAAGCGACGATGGATTGGGACGGTGTACGTAGTTTTCAGGGGGGATAAGAAAGATATATATTTTAAGAATGATGATTCAGTTTGGAGCTAATTCACTGCTACCTTGAAGGCGTTTCGCCCTAATTTAGTGTCACTGTCAGGTTCTGGGCACGTTTAAATGACTTGTGATGCTGATATCTGAATCTTATGGAAAAATATATATGGCTAATACAATTATATTTCTAATTCGCAAATTGACGCGTATCCTAAACATAAATTCAAAGCAAATACATGGCTTATAGACTGTTACGCCCTGGGTACGTTTCAAATGACTTGTGATGCTGTCATCTGAATCTAATGTGAAAATATATATGGCTAATACAATTTTTCACGTAATTCGTAATTTGACCCTTATCATAAACATATATTTAAAGCAAATACATGGCTTATACACTGTTAGGTCCTGGGTACATTGCAAATGACTTGTGATGACGACATCTGAATCTAATGGGAAAATATATATGTAGACAAAAAAATGGCTGATACAATTCTACGTCTAATTCGTAAATGACTCGTTTTATAATCATAAATTCAAAGAAAATATATGGCCCATGCAATTGCATTTCCTTTACTCACTAATCTGGTAATGCAAATATGCAGCGTGATAAGATGCTCCAGGACAACAATTTAGTCTTTCGTTTCAAGAGAATCATGAGAATAAATGGAAATTTCATGATGACATAGAGAGCGTCTTCATAAGCGTATGGGAGTGCATATCTCAAACGACAAATACTATTCGTTCACCGAAGCATTTTTGCTATTTGGGCGTATTTTTTCATATATAATTCATATTGAAGTCAATGGAAACGTTCGTAGATACTACTATCTCCTCGCCAAGTGTTTGAATCAGTCTATACTTAATTTCTCTTCAGGCAAGTTTCTAAGGCAGAGACTATCTCCTTATCAAGTTTTTTAATCAGTTTATACCTAATTTCTCTTCAGGCAAGTTTCTAAGATAGATACTACCTCCTCATCAAGTTTTTAAATCAGTCTATACTTAATTTTTCTCTTCAGGCAAGTTTCTCAGGCAGATACTATCTCCTTATCAAGTTTTTAAAATCAGTCTACACCTAATATCTCTTCAGGCAAGTTTCTCAGGCAGAGACTATCTCCTCATAAAGTTTTTCAATCAGTCTATACTTAGTTTTCTCTTCAGGCAAATTTCTAAGATAGATACTATCTCCTCACCAAGCTTTTTAATCAGTCTATACTTAATTTCTCTCTTCAGGCAAGTTTCTCATGAATGACGAAATATTTTATCAGTGTTTCTTTCTATTTACTTATTTAAGTAGACGTACCGATTCCATGTTCATTGGCTGCGACCTCAGCACTAAATTACAATGATGTATTTCTACGAAAAGGATATAAGCACGAATTCTCTATTGACAGTTAATTCAACACACATTAATAACATACACATACATTGAATTAATAAGAGTGGTTCCTAAAATGTTATATAAAAACCAGAAACTAATTTTAATTAAAAAGAGAATGAGTTTGGAGCCTTTAACAAGTGTTGACAATTCATGAGGAAAGGTGCGGAAGAGTAATAATTCGTAGAAAAGAAAGTGAGGGAATAAAAGTCATGGAGAAAGAACGTAGTTGAAGACCCACATCAGATGGAGATTCGGGAACAAAGATGACAAGATTTATAGTAAGCGGAGAGGGACCTCATTTCACGCGTGACCTCGTAAAGACAAAATAGTGAAGATGATGATGATGATGATGATATGATAGGGACTCAAGCGTAAAGCTGACAAGATTTATAGTGAAGAAGAGTTCATTTCACGTGTGACCTCGTAAAGAAAAAATAGTGAAGATGACGATGATATGAATGACAAAATAGTGAAGATGATGATGCTATGATGATAATGATGATGATGACAGGGACTCAGACATAACGCTAACAAGATTTTTAACGAGTAAAAAAAATATTCATTTCACGTGTGACGTCGTAATGCAAAAATAGTGATAATGATTAAACACCATTTAACAGGTTACTCCAAAAAAAACAATTATAATTTTTTTTGAAACACCTTCCACAAAATTGCAAAAAAATGATTGTTAATAAATGTTAAACCCCTCGCACTAAGGAAAAATTGCAAAATAAAAATTAAATTTTACCTTCGGCACTAAGAAAATTGCATAAAAATGAAAAAATTTTACCTTCGGCACTAACAAAATTGCATAGTGCATTAAATTTTGCCCTCGCCACTAATAAAATGCATAAAATGCAATTAAATTTTACCTTCGGCACTAACAACACTGCATAAAAAGCAATAAATTTTACCTTCGACACTGACACAATTGCATATGATGCAATAAATTTTACTGTCCCCACTAATAAAATTGCATAAAATACAACGCTTGAAATTAAAATTCAATCTAAACGAAGCAAATAAAAAATAACGATTGATTAACAAAAATACTATGCAAGTTAAAACGTAAATTATAAATCTACGCATAGTTACCCACTCAAGAAGGTAAATCTTGAACGAAAACAGCCACTCCTTCGTTCAGCCGTAATAAATAAACCGAAAGTGCTTCAGATAACTTAATCTTGGGGACCAACGCCAAAAATATATCACCCAAGTTTCTTTTAAGAGGCTTTAGAAACCTCGTAAACAAGATATTGAATCCACCTAATCATTCTAATATAAGATACTGGTCTCCTAAGGTCTCCTAAGGTCTCCTAAGGTCTCCTAAGATTCTCCAAAGCCCCGAAGTCATTTAACTGAGTTTCCAAAGCCACTTTATTCTGTTCGAGCGTCAGTTGGGTCTTTGTGATGGAATAGGTTATAATTCCTAAGAGTTCGGGAATAAGATGGGCTTTCTGCGTGAAAAAACTTTGTTGGTGGGGGAGGGGGGGGGGGGGGATTGCATACGATAAGTGATTTTAATAATACTGGCGTCCTTTGATAGACATTCTCTCTCTCTCTCTCTCTCGAGTTTGGGAATAAGCTTGGTTTTGTGTGATAAAACTAGGGTGGGGGGGGGGGGTGGGGGGGATTGGACACGAAGTTATTTTAATAATGCTTACTTCCTTTGATACACCCTCTCTCTCTCTCTCTCTCTCTCTCTCTCTCTCTCTCACACACACACAAATTTGGGAATAAGCTTGGTTTTGTGTGTGAAACGGGTGTGGGGGGGGAGGGGGGGGGGGTTGGCGGTGGATTGGACACGATAAGTATGATTATAATAATTGTTTCCTTTGGATAGACTCTCTCTCTCTCTCTCTCTCTCTCTCTCTCTCTCTCTCTCTCTCGATCGATCGATCGATCGAGTTTGGGAATAAATTTCGAGGGGGGGGGGGGGGGGGGGATATATACGTCAATACTTTATTATTTATATTCTTTCTCGCTACCTAACACGTTAAGGTATCTCTCTCTCTCTCTCTCTCTCTCTCTCTCTCTCTCTCTCTCCAAGCACTTCTATCTGTTGGACTCATAAAATGAAAAATGCGTTTGATGAACATTACTTAACCAATCTATCTTTCCCAATATATCTTTTTCCCTTTTACAGACATTCGTAGCAATAAAAATTACTTTAGAAAAATAAAAATTACTTTAAAGTAAAAAGTAAAAAAATAAAAAGCACACAAGTAAACCGTTAACATTATTGGAAAGACGATCATTACCATCTTCATCCTTGATCTCAGACATCCTTGATCTCAGATCAAGAAGTCATTCAACATAGAATTCATGTAGACAAATTGAAATAACTTGCAGTTTTGTAAGACGGTCATTACCGTCTTCATCTCGGTTCTCAAAACAAGAAGAAGTCTTCGAACAGATTACTGAAGTAACCGAATTAAATAATTAAGTGGCAGTCTGGAAAGACGGTCATTACCGTCTTCATCCTGGTTCCCGGAATAAGTCTATCACGAGATGATTTATGTACTAAAATTAAATAACTGACAACCGATGGCATACATTTTAAATATATACGATTCACCCTAAAATCTTAAGTAAATAAAACCTTCATCTAAACTCACCTTTCCTCAATAACAACAGCAAGTTCCATGCTTGAAGAAACCACACTCCATCTGACGGATTCTTCCCAGAAAACAGGAAGGCGAAAAGTTTAATTTCCTGGTTCGGTCTTCATCGTTGCTCGCTGAAAAGAAGAGAGGGAAATTCTCTCAGCTTTTGTGTCTGGGGGGAAAATTATATGAAATCATTATCCTAGATTTGTTTTCCTGGTATAGGTGCAACGGTTGTTAGAAGGTGATTGTACCTAACACACTCATGCTACAGAAGAAAAGAGAGAGAGAGAGAGAGAGAGAGATAGATACCTTGACGTGTCAGGGAGGGAGAAAGAAACCCCCGCCCACCAACACCACTAGATTTTCACGCAGAAACGAAGTTTGTTCCAAAACTCGTGAGAGAGAGAGAGAGAGAGAGAGAGAGAGAGAGAGAGAGAGAGGCTGAGTTCCCTCTCTCAGTAACCCTAAAATGAAATCCGAAATTTATTGAGGTTAAGTCATAAGACTTCCTCAGCCCCACCCCACCCCTCCAACCCCTCCCACAATTACATAGTTAGAAGAAACCAAGGTACAAAGTTTTAGACGTCAGGTGAATCAGTTAATATTGCAGTGGTTATGAACGTGCATTCGGGTATAAATAACACTAATTTTTTGTGTTTTTGTTAATGATTCTCTAGACTGGACTAGAAGGCTCCCCACAGTCGCTGTGTAATAAGTAGTAATACTATATATATATATATTCATACATATATATATATATATATATATATATATATATATATATATATATATATATATATATATATACAGGGTGTGTCCATAAAGTTCCAGTACCATTGCAAGTATTTATTCCCGGTAATGGTACTGAGGACTTATGGCACCCTGTGTGATTATATATATATATATATATATATATATATATATATATACATATATTATATATATATATATATTATATATATATATATAGTATATATATATATATATAAATATATATATATATAATTTTATATAGCATGTACATTTTATTTTTACAGGGTTAGATTCGTTCATTTTTAATAGAGAAGTCTTTTTCTAACAACAGAGATATATATATATATATATATATATATATACATATATATATACTATATATATATATATATATATTATAGGGTCATAAACAAATCATATTTAAGAAACCTCAAATAATTATGAATCAGCTAAACCCTTCAAAGGAATTAAAATAATTTACATATCCATCTTTATAAGACGAGCCCATCTATAATTCAAACACAACCCTATTCAATTTTCCTTCCAACCTCAATAATAATAAAGAAAAAAATTCTCAAAACAGCATCTTTACCTCAGGCCACCTAAAGAGAAATGTCAAAAGATATTTTGACTTGCAAGCTGAAAGCAGCTGGAGTATGACGACCAGATACATTTTTGAAACGCAGTTATCCAGCTGGTAGGAAATGAAATTATTTTTAAATGCTAATTGGCAATAATTTAAAATGAGGCAAAGCTATTGGAATACGAAACACAAATCCAGGGATTATTTTAATTACTTTTTTTATCGTTATTAGAGGAAATGTTTCCAAAAAATAATTTAACTGGGGTTATCAAAACAATAAAAGGTAAAAGGGGGCCACTGAACCTGAATTGTATTAAAATCATTTATACAAAAAATATGGAAATGTGAGTTGGTTGTTATACGTTATTTAATGTTGAAAATGTAATCGTCATAGTTAGGATTTATTTTTTATTATTCATAAAACTAGTACACACAGATAGATACATACACACACATATATAGATATATCTAACAAAACCAATCACTATGAATTCACAAGTAAACACATTCATGAACCCAGATGTAACACTATTACACACGTTTACTTAATAACAAAGTAAAATAATCTTACTTGTTAACTTGTACCGTTCAATGAATTCAAGACCAAGAATTCTAGGGTGTTTAAACATTAAAGAAGTGTCTTTGTTAAACATTGCAGTCTCCACATTACAGGTACCAACAAATATATTACAAAAACGTCACAAAATTCAAGAAACTAAAAAGAAAAATTTGTTAAAAACCAAATAAAACCTGCCGCTAAAATATATATGCTAAAATATTAATAAAACAACAAAAATTTAAAATTGTAGAATACCAAACGCAATGAAACCAGTTCTGAAAAGATGCTAAATTACTGACAAAATTTATAAAATGCATTAAAAAAATTTGCAAGAGACTAAATTTGTTAAAAGCCAAACCAAGTAAAATCTGCTGGTAAAATATGCTAAAATATTAATAAAAAACAAAAATGTACAACTGTTGCATACCAAACGCAATGAAATCAGTTCGAAAAAGATGGTAAAATATTAATGACAAAATAGAAAAAAAAAAAAAAAAAAAAATTGTTTAATACCAAACGCAATAAAATCAGTTCTACAAAAATGCTAAAATATTAAAGATAAAATTTATAAATAAAAAAAAAAAAAAAAAAAAATTGCCAGAGGCTCAGCAATTACACAATGCAATTTCCAAGACTGGAATGACACCTCGATGAGGCAGAACGAATGGCATGAGTAATGAGAGGCAGGCCAAGACCCGCGGAAGACCCTTCCCTTTGGGGGGGTGGGGGGGGTGGGGGGGGGGGGGGGGGGGGGGTTGTGACAGGAACGTCATTTTGTCCCGGGCCGGGACATTCCTGGCGGTGAGATCCTTCCCAAAATTGGAGCTGGAGTCCTTTGGGTAGCAATTGATGATCCAGATAAATGGGAAAAGGGGAAAATTAATCTTCAGGAGAAAGATACGATGTTTTGTATTAGATTTTTTTTTCTGTTCTGAAATATGAATTATTTTAGGAATACCATCTTGTTTTGCTTAATTTTTCTTTATTGTAAGATATGTGATATTTTTTTTTTCTGAAATATGTGGTATCTTATTTATTTTTGGAATACCAATTTGTATGGTTTAAATTTTTTTTTATTCTGAAATATGTGATAATTTTTTTGTTCTGAAATATGTGGTATCTTATTTATTCTAGGAAGAACAACCGGTTCTCCTTAAAAAAATTTTCTTAATTCTAAAGTGCGATCATTTTCTTAGGATGGAAAACAACGTCCTGTTTTGTATCGACAATTTCTTTCTAAGATATGTGATATCTTTTTTTAGGAAGGAGAACAAATTCTTGTTTTGTTTAGTTTTATTTTTTATGATTCTAACGTATGTGGTATCTTTTTTTCATTTTTCAGTGGACCCAGTTTTCCTTTATTTTTCTCTCTGTTTTTTATTTTATGAAAAATTAAACAGCTTAATTTTAATGAACTAATTTCACACATCTTTGATGAAAAATAATTTTTCAGGAAGGAAAACAACTTTTATATAAATTCTAAAATAAATGGTATCTTATTTTAGTGTAGCCCATTTTTAATCTCTTAATTTTTTTTATTTGATAAAAAATAATTTTTTTTCAGGAAGGAGAACAACATGTTATTTTGTTTATACTTCTCTTTAAATTCTAAAATAAATGGTATCATATATTAGCGGAGCAATTTTAATTTTTCCTCGTTTTTTATATTATGAAAATATAATATCTTAATTATTAATATTTCTAATAACTGATCTCTTCTTTCTGTCTTTCGTATTACCTTCTGTCGCTTCTTCAGAATGAACACCTTAACATTCTTTGGAAGCTTGAATTTCAAGTCAATGGTCCGGTGGAGGCTTGCCCCATGTGAAATGGTTAATAATAATAATAATAATAATAATAATAATAATAATAATAATAATAAGTATCAAGACCTGAAAATAGAAGAAGGATATGGGATATGCCAGAGGAAATGTGCCCATAATCATGGGAACACTAGGCACGTCCAAGATCCCTGAAAAGGAATCTGGAAAAAGTAGAGGCTGAAGTAACTCAGGACTCATGCAGAAGAGTGTGCTCCTAGAAACAGCACACATAGTAAGAAACGTGAAAAGAAGACTCTAAGGAGCAGGATGCAAACCCGGAACCCCCACACTATACCTACACAAAACCCAGTCGAATTGGAGGACTGTGAGAGACCAAATAATAATAAATATAAATAATAATAATAATATAAGAATAATAATAATAATAATAATAAAAATAATAATAATAATAAAAAGTATTATTGAAAGATATTGCTGCATCAGCTGCATTTAACTTGTAAACAGTCTTCTCTATCCTACTATTATAAAGTTTAAATGCAGCTGGTGCAGCAATATCTTTCAATAATACTTGTTTGGAAAACGGTCTCCTTCCAATAAATAATAATAATAATAATAATAATAATAATAATAATAATAATAATAATAATATGAAAAATAATAATAATAATAATAATAATGAATAATAATAATAATAATAATAAGAAGAATGAAGAAGAAGAAGAAGAAGAAGAAGAGAAGAAGAAGAAGAAGAAGAAGAAATAGATCTTATATATCACCCGTTTACGAAATAATAATAATAATAATAAGGGAATAATAAGAATAATAATATAATAATAATAATAGAATAATAATAATAATAATAACAACAACAACAACAACAATAATAATAATAATAATAATAATAATAATAATAATAATAATAATTATTATTATGGGAGAACATCAAACACTAGATGAGACAGGATACAAATACCTGGGAATAATGGAAGGAGGAGATATAAAACACCAAGAGATGAAGGACACGATCAGGAAAGAATATAATGCGATACTCAAGGCGATACTCAAGTCAAAAGCCATAAACACATGGGCAGTGCCAGTAATCAGATACAGCGCAGGAATAGTCGGAATGGACGAAGGCAGAACTCCGCAGCATTGATCAGAAAACCAGGAAACAAATGACAATACACAAAGCACTACACCCAAGAGCAAATACGGACAGACTATACATAACACGAAAGGAAGGAGGGAGAGGATACTAAGTATAGAGGACTGCGTCAACATCGAAAACAGAGCACTGGGGCAATATCTGAAAACCAGTGAAGACGAGTGGCTAAAGAGTGCATGGGAAGAAGGACTAATAAAAGTAGACGAAGACCCAGAAATATACAGAGACAGGAGAGAAAGACAGAAAGACAGAGCAACGGACTGGCACAACAAACCAATGCAGGACAATACATGAGACAGACTAAAGAACTAGCCAGCGATGACAATTGGCAATGGCTACAGAGGGGAGAGCTAAAGAAGGAAACTGAAGGAATGATAACAGCGGCACAAGATCAGGCCATAAGAACCAGATATGTTCAAAGTACGATAGACGGAAATAACATCTCTCCCATATGTAGGAAGTGCAATACGAAAAATGAAACCATAAACCACATAGCAAGAGAATGCCCGGCACTTGCATCAGAACAGTACAAAAAGAGGCATGATTCAGTGGCAAAAGCCTCCACTGGAGCCTGGTGCAAGAAACATCAGCTACCGTTGCAGTAATAAAGTGGTACGAGCACCAACCTGAAGGAGTGATAGAAAACGATCAGGCAAAGATCCTCTGGGACTATGGTATCAGAACGGATAGGGTGATACGTGCAAACAGACAGACGTGACGTTGATTGACAAAGTCAAGAAGAAAAGTATTACTATTGATGTTCGCAAATTTACCATGGGACACCAGAGTTGAAAGAGAAAAGAAAAGAGGAAAGGAAAATTAAAGGTAATATAAGATCTTGAAAATAGAAATAAAAGGGATATGGGATATGCAGGTGGAAATCCGTTAAACCCATAATCATAGGAAGCCACTTAGGCACGATCCCAAGATCCCTCCTGAAAAGGAATCTTAGAAAAATAGAGGCTGAAGTAGTCCAGGAACTCAATGGCAGAAAGAGTGTGATCCTAAGGAAAACGGCAACACATTAGTAAAGAAGAGTGATGGACTCCTAAGGAGGCAGGATGCAACCGAAACCCCACACTATAAAATACCACCCAGTCGAAATTGGAAGGGACTGTGATAAGAGCAAAAAAAAAAAAAAAAAAAAAAAAAAAAAAAAAAAAAAAAAAAAAATAATAATTAATAATAATAATTAAGGAATAATAATTAATAAAAAAGAAGAAGAAGAAGAAGAAAATAGTATCTTTTAAAAATTATTTTTTACCCGTTTTAACGAAATAAATTAATAATAATAATTTAATAATAATAATAATAAATAATAATAATAATAATATAATAAACCAGTATTCAACTGCAATTGATTTCAACAGTTTAACGAAATAATAATAATAATAATAATAATAATAATAATAATTAATAAATTAATAATAATAATAATAATAACAACAACAACAAAAAACAAAAAAATAATAATAAATAATAAATAATAATAATAAATAATTAATAATAATAATAATAACCAGAACCAGTACAAAAAGATCATGATTCAGTAGCAAAAGCCCCCACTGGAGCCTGTTGCAAGAAACATCAGTACTTGCAGTTAATTAAGTGGTACGGCACCACCTGAAGGAGTGATAGAAAAACGGATCGGCAAAGATCCTCTGGGACTATTGGTATTTAGACGGATTAGGGTTGTACGTTTGCAAACAGACCCAAGACGTGACATTGATTTGACAAGGTCAAGAAGAAAAAAGGTATCCACTCATTGAAATGTCGCAATACCATGGGACAACCAGAGTTGAAAGAGAAAGAGAGGGAAAAAATTGGAATAAGTATCAAGATCTGAAAATAGAAATAAGAAGGATATGGGATATGCCAGTGGAAAATCGTACCCATAATCATAGGAGCACTAGGCACGATCCCAAGATCCCTGAAAAGGAATCTAGAAAATCTAGAGGCTGAAGTAGCTCCGGCCTCATGCAGAAGAGTGTGATCTAGAAACGGCAACACATGTGAAGAGTGATGGACTCCTAAGGAGGCAGGATGCAACCCGGAACCCCACACTATATACCACCCAGTCGAATGGAGGACTGTGATAGAGCAAAAAAAAAAAAAAAAAAAAAAAAATAATAATAATAATAATAATAAACAGTATTACTGCAATTGAATTCAAAACGACTGATTCTCTGTAACATCTGAGAAAAATTCCTTTATTTTTTCTTCAACCCGATTTTTTCACGAATGTGTGTAAGAGATTCACGCCCTCAGACGTACGACCTGCCTTCTCGCGGACAGCGAACATCAAATACGAAAATGCAAAATGCATACCGGGACGCATTATATGCTCTAGGTATATAATATTACACGACATGCCTCCCAGCCAGCCAGCCAGCCAGGCTGCTAGGCTCTGCTAGTCGCGATAAGAAAATGTAACTGCGAGGTCTTGACAATGTAAATAGTGCTGTAGGCGCCCACAGTCAGTTTTCTCTCTCAGGTAATACGAAGAAGAAGAAGATGAAGAAGCGGTAGAGAGAGAGAGAGAGAGAGAGAGAGAGAGAGAGAGAGAGAGAGAGAGCTATCAGATAGTCAGATAGTGCCTTACCACACTTCTGAGTCTCTGTTGCCAACATAACGTTACAGAAATCATAAACTACTTTGAACGTTACAGAAATCAAAATCTACTTTGAACGTTACAGCAACGAAAAAACTACTGTGAACGTTACAGAAATCATAAACTACTGTGAACGTTACAGAAATCATAAACTACTGTGAACGTTACAGAAAAAAAACTACTGTGAACGTTACAGAAAAAAAACTACTGTGAGCGTTACAAAAATAAAAATACTATGAACGTTACAGCAACCAAAACACTACTGTGAACGTTACAGAAATAAAAAAAACTACTTTGAACGTTACAGAAATAAAAAGATCTACTGTAAACGTTACAGAAATAAAAAAAAACTACTGTGAACGTTGCCGAAATAAAAAACTACTGTGGACGTTAAAGAAATAAAGAAAACTACTGTAAACTTTACAGAAATAAAAAAACTACTGTGAACGTTACAGAAATAAAAAACTACTTTGAACGTTACAGAAATAAAAAAAAGTACTGTGAACGTTACAGAAAAAAAACTACTTTGAACGTTACAGAAATAAAAAACTACTGTGAGTTACAGAAATAAAAAAAAAACTACAGTGAACATTACAGAAATAAAAAAATACTGTGAACGCTACATAAAGTAAAAACTACTATGAATGTCACAGAAATAAAACAAACTACTTTGAACGTCAGATATCAAAAACTACTGTGAACTTTACATAAATTAAAAACTACTGTGAGCGTTATAGAAATAAAAAAAAACTACTTTGAACGTTACAGAAATAAAAAAAACTACTTTGAACGTTACAGAAATCAAAACTACTGTGAACGTTACAGATATAAAAAAAACTACTGTGAACGTTACAGAAATAAAAAACTACTTTGAAAGTTACATAAATCAAAAACTACTTTGAACGTCACAGAATATCAAAAACTACTGTGGACGCTACAGAAATGAAAAAAACTACTTTGAACGTAACATGAAGAAATAGAAGGAGAAATTTTATACAATTTTTTTTACTTGTCTCACGTTTCAGAGAAGCTTTTTTCTTTTTTTAAGAATAATTTCAGGGTTCTAAAAGATTTATTTATATTTTTTTTCGAAACGGCTATGATGACGTTTCACGAAATTAAAATAGTGAAGAAATAAAATTAATGAAAAAAAACATGGTTTCATCTCAGATATTTCTGCGAAACATCTTTAAACGGGTTTAAATATATTGTAGATATACAGTGTTATTATTATTATTATTATTATTATTATTATTATTATTATTATTATTATTATTAGATCATACCTACAGATGTCGTCATCATTCTTGAACTCCAATTCCCTGTAGTCTGAAATTTGAAATTTATCGTAGATTTGGAAAAAATCTACTTCCATTTCAGTTCCTGCTTTCTACGCCATACCTACACCTCTTAAAACTAACAAAAGTTGATCTCTCTGATGCTGTAGTGAATACCTGCTTGCTTGCCTCCTACGACGCAGCACAGTAATCAGTATTCGTCACCTGACAAACTTATAATATTTCCTACATACTTATATTTTCAAGTTACGCCCAGAATTCCGCGTATATACCGTACTGGGGATCATTTCGTTAAGCTACACAATTATAATATTACGTTTTTATCTCCTCGTTAATGAGATTAATAATTATGTCGCATTAGGCGGAATTCACCTCGAGGAATTCCATTTCGAAATTAAATGGACTTCCGGTATACGAGACCTCAAATTGCTTCTATACGCACCCCCGTTGCCTACGTTATGAATTTATGAATATGCGTGAATTCGCTAGTGTTTATCATAACCCAAATGTTTCCGCACCTGTCGGTTGTAGCTGTTTGTACGAAAAACCTTCTGCCTTTTCTTAAGAACTCCAGTTATTTCGTTCATATTTCAATAAAATGTTCATCATCAGTATTTTACTGATTTATTTATATTTCTATCTATTAACTAATTTAGCTTTTCTCTCTTCTAAGAGCTGATCGGTATTTCCTGTTGGATGGTTGGGGGAGGGGGTGGGGGTGCCGTCAGTGTAACTCACTCACACGGTGCACTGTAGGCATTAGGCATTACTAAAGTGGGTTCTTTGCAGTGTCCCTACGGACCCTGGCTTCCTATATTTCCATTTTATATTCTCTTTCTTCAATCTTACTTGCCACCCTCTCATAAAAATTGTTTCAACAATATTATCAGCGAATGACCTCATAGCTCCCTGCGTTTGTCTTGTGGCCTAAATTTTATATCTGAGTTGCAATCGCATATCGAATTGAATACACTAACTCCCTAGTAATCCCTTTCCTTCCTTTTACTGTACCTCCGTTCGTATTCTCTCTCTTCCATATTACTTTCCACCCTCTCCTAACAATAGTATTCCTTTACTCCAAATTTTCACATTTCGGGCGAATGACCTAAGGTCAGCGCTTTTCCTTTGCAATATATTTCCAGTTCCAATTCCAGTCGAGTGACCTCTAAGGTCCTAGCGCTTTTCCTTTTGCATAATATTCCAGTCTAATCCAGTTATAATTTCCAGTCGAGTGGCCTCAAAGGTCCCAGCGCTTTTCTTTTGGTATAAATGTTATATTCCAGTTCCAATTCCAGTCGAATGACCTCAAAGGTCCTAGCGCTTTTCCTTTGCCATAATATATTCCAGTTCTAATTCCAGTCGAGTGACCTCAAAGGTCCCAGCGCTTTTCTTTTGGTATAAATGTTATATTCCAGTTCCAATTCCAGTCGAATGACCTTAAAGGTCCCAGCGCTTTTCCTTTGGCATAATATATTCCAGTTCCAGTTCCAGTCGGATGACCTCAAAGGTTCCAGCGCTTTTCCTTTGGCATAAATGTTATATTCCAGTTCCAATTCCAGTTGAATTGAATACACTAATTCCTGCCAAAATCAAAAGGTTCACCGGAAATCAGAGAATTTCGTCCATAATTGGCAAATGCCTGAATTTACTCTCAGACTTATTGATGGCATCAATGACGAGTTAACAGGCACTTGCCATCTGAAGAGCTTTGCAATATCATTAGGATATTAAACTCACTCTCTGGATATGGGTTAGTTTCCAGATCTAATCTCTTAATCCATGACACTCAAACCCTAGAGCATCATGACGCTCCGAAACTGTATGTGGATTTTGTAAATATATATATTTGATCTTCATTTTGCAGTGTTTTTCTTTTTTCTAAGTTTCACCATCGTCTCACTGGCAAACTGAAAATGTTCTCGTCCATGATAATATTTTATTTTCTTTCTATTATTATATTTTCTAAATATATTTTATCTTCATTTCGTAGTATTTTTTTCAAGTTTCATCGACGTCCATAATAATGATTTTATTTCCCTTCCTTTTTTATCTTATTTAATTTTATAATTTTTTTACTTTATTTCCCTTCCTTTTTTATTTTTTTTTATTTAAAAAAATTTTTTAGTCTTTATTTCTCTTGTTTTTTTATTTTTTTTATTTAAAAAAAATTTTAGACATTATTTTCCTTCCTTTTTTATTTTATTTTATTTTATTTAAAAAAGTTTTTAAATACTTTATTTTCTTTCCTTTTTATTCTATTTTATTTTATAAATTTTTTAGACTTTATTCCCCTTACTTTTTTATTTTATTCTATACTTTTTTTTAGATTTGATTCCCCTTGCGTTTTTATTTGATTTTATTTTATAATTTTTTAAGACTTTATTTCCCGTGATTTTTTAATTTTATTTTATGAATTTTTTCAGACTTTATTTCCTCTCCTTTTTTATTTTATTTTATTTTATAAATTTATTTCTAATTTATTTCCCTTTCCATTTTATTTTATTTTATTCTACAATTTTTTTTACTTTATTTCCTTTCCTTTTTTATTTTATTTTATTTTATTTTGTAAATTCTTTTACACTTATTTCCCTTCCTTTTTTAATTTATTTTATTTCACGAATTCTTTTAGACTTTATTTCAATTTTTTATTTTATTTTATCTTATAAATATTCTAGACTTTATTTACCTTCCTTTTTAATTTTTTTTATTTATAAATTTCTTTTTAGACTTTATTTCCCTTCCTTTTTAAAATTTTCTTTCAATTTTTTTTGACTTTATTCCCTTTCCTTTTTTAAATTTTCTTTCAATTTTTTTTTTAGAATTTATTTCTCTTCCTTTTTTCTAATTAAAAAAAGAACTAGACCTTATTTACCTTACTTTGAATTTTTTTTTTTTTATAAATTTTCTTAGGCTTTATTTCCCTTCCTTTTTAGATTTTTTTTTTATTTATTTGATCTTCACTTCGTATTTATTTCAAGTTTCATCGATGTCCAAAATAATGACTTTATTTCCCATCTCGCATTCAAGCCCGTATTCCTTGTCACACTTATGATGCCGCATTACAGAAATGTGAAGCATCTGTACTGAAACCCACCCCAACCCCACCCCGCCACTCCCTTTCCCAAACTCTTTCAATTACATCGTCGAAACCCAACTGCGTATTTTCCACTCTCAGAGAAGAATATCATACTTCTTCTTCTTCCCGAATTGGACAAGGAAGCGATGAATTGCAAATAGATTACAACCGGTTCTCGCGTCCTGTTTCCAATACGATTTCTTCATAATTCACATTCTTCATAATTCACGAATTGGCCGCTCGCTCGGTTTCATCCATCTGTAGCGGAGAATCATTCAAAACGTTTACTTTTTTTTTTAGTTTTCAGAAAAGAAAACTATTTCAAAACGTTTTTACCTTTTTAGTTTCCCAAAAAGAAAAGTATTGTGCCGGCTTCGTCTGTCCGTCCGCGCTTTTTCCTGTCCGTCCTAAGATCTTAAATACTACATAGGCTACTGCGCTGCAAATTGGTATGTTGATCATCCACCCTTCAATCATCAGACATGCCAAATTGCAGCCTTCTAGCCACAGAAGTTTATTTTTATTTCATTTAAAGTTAAAGTTAGCCATAATCTTGCGTCTGGCAACGATATAAGCCATGTTACCACAGGGGCGTGGTTAAAGTCTCATGTGCCAACGGCTCATACTGCATTATAACAAGGCCACCGAAGGATAGATCTATTTTCGGTGACCTTGCTTATACGATGTACACAAGACACTCGACTGAGCCAAGGAAACTTCTGCGCATTTTTTTCTTGTTTATATTTACCTTCTATCTCTTTCCGAAGCTTCAAACCAATAAAAAGGAACTTACAGACCACCGAATGGCTTCATGAGTGACTACTCTTTGCTGCGTTCTGTCGCAATCAGACACTCGGGAAAATAGATGTTTTTGCTGAACATCTCTCGCGACTGACACATACAAGATCATGGTGTCGTTCCAGAAGGGTTTAGACGCACGCGAAGTCGTGATAGACGCTTTAGGCTTTATAAGGTAGCTATTCACTTATGATGTCGGGAGGCGTGTGAGCAGCCAAAAATATGAATATTAATGCTAACAGCCCCTCAAATTGTTTTTTTATCTTTCATACAATTTCTAGGTTCGTTAGAATGATCGGGTTATATATATGCTTATGCAGGAGAGTGTCTTTTCAAACACGTCCGTAATGCGTTATTGTATAATACATTTCATACATATAATTAATATAGATATTTATATTATATATATACAAATATATAATATACATGCATATATATATATAGTATATCTTATATATATATATATTAATAGATTATATATATATAAGATTAGAATACAGATAACACACACATATATATATATATATATATATATATATATATATATATATATATATATATAGATATCACGTTATTGTATAATATTGTATACATGATATATATACATATATATATATATATATATATATATATATATTATATATATATATATATATAGTATATACATATATATACATATATAGATATATATATATATATATATATATATATATATATATCCCTCTACAAGGGGGAAGGCATACAATTAAAAAAAAAATTATTCACCAACATATGCAGTTAATACAAACAATCATAACAAAACCTGCTACAACCCCATCATCAGCACAACAGCTACAATCGACAACTCCAGTAATCACGACATTAATAATGAAAATTGATAACTCCGATAATCAAAATATTAATAATTAAAACTGCTGCGACATAATAAACCCACAAACCTCTCTGTTGTTCACAGCTTCACAGAGAATAATCCTAACATAAAATTGGAGGTCGGCGCGAAAATAATTTTTACAATGAATATTCACAAATTTTATAATGATAATTACTTGATCTAATTTACACCTGGTGGGGGAAAAATGGGAGTCTTTTTATTTTTGTTTAACAAATGCCGTCGCTCATTATCTGAATTAACACGTAATCTCCATGGAGACATTTTGTTTGAAATAATATGCAGCATGTATTTTTCACTCTCTCTCTCTCTCTCTCTCTCTCTCTCTCTCTCTCTCTCTCTCTCTCTCTCTCACCCCAATGGTTGCTGGACAAATGGCACGTTTTAAAAATGTACATATATGCAATATGTATATTCCACTAGCATTAGGCTGTGTGTGTGTGTGTGTGTGTGTGTGTGTGTGTGTGTGTGTGGCGCGCGCATGGCTGCTGGACAAAACTAATTTTTTAAAAATATATATGCAAAATGTATTTTCCACTTGAATTAGATTTTCCTATCTAGTCTCTGTGTGTGTGTGTGTGTGTGTGTGCACGCGCGCGCACGCGCAATGACTAATGGACAAATGATGTAATAAAACACACAAACACACACACACACACATATACATATATATATATAATTATATTATAATATAATATTATATATATATAATATATATATTCAACTTGTATATATCACTAGCATTAGATTTATCTCTCTCTCTCTCTCTCTCTCTCTCTCTCTCTCTCTCTCTCTCTGCTGGACAAATGATGTATTTGTCTAAAGCCACCATATTTATGCACATAACTGTCACGCTATTATCGTGTTGTAATGGAAGTCTGGATCGAAATCACTTTGGCAAACGAATTTTATCGAGACAGTGATTTTGATGTTAAGGGAAACCTTGATATCAATAGGAGGTAAGTACTTACATTAGACCTTTCCCTGATCTTAGAATGTTTTCATTATAAAAGTACTTATAAATTGTATGTCTTTGGAGTTTTCAAAACTTATTTCATTGCAGAGAACAGTTGTCTTTGTAACGGATATACAGGGCAGTTTTCGGCTAAATAATCAACTCAAGGAACGTGTATAAGCATTACAGGACTACTATGAGTCATGCATTAATTCTTTATGGTAAAGCCATCAGAAAAATAAGCTACATTCAACTAAAACATTTGATATAAATGCTTCTGTCTTTCGAAAACACTCCCTACTTTGAGCCATTCATTAACTCATAATGGCAAAAACCATCAGAAAAATAAACGATATTAAACAAAAACATTTGATATAAGTGCTTCTGTCTTTCGTAAACACTACCTATTTCCAGAACCTAATAATTTCACAAAGATATAACATCATCTCAAGGCATAGAATACCGTCGTCCCTAAACTAATTTGTGGAGCACGAAATATTAGAAATTTAAAATTCTGTCTGAGAGTTTTTCTTTTGCAAATGCTGCTAATTTCAAGAACCCAGTAATTTCGCCAAGATATACCCCAAAAGAGCATCTTTTACGAAGATCTAAAATATTAGGTAACGTTTCCTGATCGTTATTATTCTACTCATTAGAATTTCAGCAGAAACTAGAATATCTAAGTCTCTTGAACTTATACATTTCATTTCATGGGGAGATGGGCCAGCCGTATTGCATTACCTAATTCTGAAAGCTTTAGCAACGGCAGACTTACAGCTGCTTAACATATCATTAAACTACTACTGAATATTCGTCTTGAAATTTTAGAACACTTGATCTCGTCAGGGAAGGAAGGAAGGAAGGCTTCAATTGTTTTTCCTAGAAATTCATGAATGGCTATTATTATCATTAAACTATTAAGGTCTCTCTCTCTCTCTCTCTCTCTCTCTCTCTCTCTCTCTCTCTCTCTCTCTCTCTCTCTAGTAGCGAGCTTTCGTCTGGACTGCTTTTGGCGTGGTGTCCGTCCTCCTTATATATTTGGGGTTCGTCAGCAGGGGATCTACCCCATATTATTATTATTATTATTATTATTTTATTATTATTATTATTATTATTATTATTATTATTATTCTTGTTGTTGGAAAAAGAAACCCACAAAATTACTTAATATAACTTGTTTACTTGTAAGTATCTATAAAGTATTTTACTTAACACTTATTTCACTGAAATAAGGTTGTTTGTAGTGTCGTTATGGATACTATGTGATGTGGATAGTCTATACATTCATACAAATACTATATATATATATATATATATATATATATATATATATATATATATATACGATATATATATATATATATATATATATATATATATATATATATATATATATATATGTATATATATATGTATACATTAGTGTTTTTGCTCTCTCTAAGACTGAATGAAATGAGTAGTGAGCTTTTTAAAAGTCTCTCTTTCTCTCTCTCTCTATCTCTCTCTCTCTCTCTCTCTCTCTCTCTCTCTCTCGCTCTCTCTCTCTCTCTACTCTCTCTTATATCTATAATAGATATATATATATATATATATATATATATATATATATATATATATACACCTATACATATCAAACACAAGAATATATTCCTACGTCCAAAATTACATATCGTCCCCAGTTGAAGCCTGAAAGAATACAAATCCCCAAATATGTAAATTGCCTGTCTCTTGGCCTTATTCATATACCAGACGCTCTCCCCAACTGTGTGCCGTTTAACCTTTGAGTGCACAGAAATGCATTTCGGGTCACCTGGAAGGAATAACCTTTAAAGCAATTCCAAATTCTTGCATTAAGTGATGGCATACCAATCCATACATATGGTTTTCTTTTTTGCCTTAAGTTAATGACATATCACTTAGCACTTTCTTTTTATTTATTTATTTATTTACATATTTTTGGTCCTTGCGATAATTGTGAGATAAATCAGATATTTCTAAAGAACTGGAGGGAACTGTTTTTGTTTTTTGAATGAACGCCATATTCTTTGGAAGCTTGAATCTGAAGTCAATAATAATAATAATAATAATAATAATAATAATAATAATAATAATAATAATAATAATAATAATAATAATAATAATGTAGGGAAAAACTCTCTATCACGAGAGTATATATAATGTTCTAAATGGTCCACAATAATGCAAATGTAAAAAGTCCGTGTATAATTTTGAAGACTTTACAGAAAGCTTTCGAACCCTTCCCTGGGTTCATCTTCAGTCCAAAGATTTGGACTGAAGATGAACCCAGGGAAGGGTTCGAAAGCTTTCTGTAAAGTCTTCAAAATTATACACGGACTTTTTACATTATTGTGGACCCTTTAGAACAAAATAATAATAATAATAATAATAATAAAAATAATAATAATAATAATAATAATGAAAAATCAATAATAATAATAATGAATAATGGAGAAACAAATCCACAGTTATGTAAATGTACATATATTTAAATTTAAAGCTATAATATATTTACATTTACATAACTGGATTTGTTTCTCCCATTTGAAGACTCGTGCTACTATGATGATTTTTTAATAATAATAATTAATAATAATAATAATAATAATAATAATAATAATAATAATAATAATAATAATAATAATAATAATAATAATAATAATCTTGTAATTAATTATATATTCATTATTAAGTGAAATATTCCTGACATAACTTCAGGAAATCATAGTGAATTAGTAAAAGTAAAAATGTCTATTATTATAAATAAAAAGGCTTAAGTATCATAATTTTTTTTTCAAACAAAGACAATAAAATTAATCAATTAGGGGACTTAATAAAGTCATTGAAAGTTGATATAAATAAAAAGAACTACTTAATAAAGTAATTGTAAATTGATATAGATAAAAATAACTATTATAAAATAATTGAAAATTGATATAAATAAAAATAACTACAATAAAACAAAGAAAGGCTTAAATATTATTATTATTTTGTGACTAAAACGAAGATATCACAAAACTAATCAGCAGAGGAATTCGACAACATAAATTCACATCCATCCTTATTCCCCCACAGGACTCGTCCAGGATGCTACTCGTCGCCCTGACGTGGGTAGCATTGCTATCTGGGGTGATGGAGGGAGGGCAGACCTTGGCCAATCCCCTGCCGGCGAGAGTATCCCCAAAGGCGTCGTTCCAAGAGAGGCTGGAAGCTGCCAGGGCCCTCCTGAAGGAGTCACCTCTCATTGATGGGTAGGAGGAGGCTAAGCTTTTTGTGTGTGTGTGCTGATGAGTAGGGCCTACTTGATGGAGGCTGTAAACTCTACCTTGGGTTTTATGGGTTTCAATTTTGTTTCTTGTTTACAGTCTTCAGGTTTGGGGACTAACAATATGTTTTTGTTTGTTTTGTTGGGCAGAGGATTTTTTTTCTTTGTGTTGGATTAAGCAAAAATAGGAAAAACTGGTTTAAACCAACTAGTTTTTATAGGGTTTCAGTTTTTTCTTTTTAGTCTTCTGGTTTGGGGACAGAAAATGTGTTTTTGTTTGTTTTGTTGGGATGAGGGTTAGTTTGTTTTTTTGTCTTTGTGTTGGAGTAAACAAAAAATGGAAAAACTGGTTAATACAAACTAATTTTTATAGCGGTTCAGTTTTTTTCTTGTTTACAGTCTTCAGGATTGGGGACAGACAATATGTTTTTGTTTTGTTTTGTTGGGAAGAGGGTTTGTTTTTGGTTTGTTTTTGTGTTGGATTAAGCAAAAATAGGAAAAAATGGTTTAAACAAAGTAGTTTTTATAGGGTTTCAGTTTTTTTTCTTGTTTACGGTCTTCAGGTTTGGGGACGGACAATGTGTTTTAGTTTGTTTTGTTGGGAAGAGGATTTTTTTTGTCTTTGTGTTAGATTAAGCAAAAATATGAAAAAATTGTGTAAGCAAACAAGTTATAGGGTTTCAGTTTTTTCATTTTTGTCTTCAGGTTTGGGGACAGACATATGTTTTTTTTTTTTTTTTTTTTGGGAAGAGGGTTTTTTTTTGTCTTTGTGCTGGATTAAACAAAATTAGGAAAAACTAGTTTAAACAAACTAATTTTTAAAGCGTTTCAGTTTTTTTTTCTTGTTTAAAGTCTTCAGGATTTGGTTTGGGGACCGGACAACATGGTGGTTTTTTTTTTCGGTCGCGGAACGAGGGTTTTTTTTCTTTATGTTGGATTAAGCAAAAATAGGAAAAACTGGTTTAAACAAACTAGTTTTTATAGGGTTTAAGATTTTTCTTTTTTGTCTTCAGTTTTGGGGACTGACAATATGTTTTCGTTTGTTTTGTTGGGAAGAGGGTTTGTTTTTGTTTTGTTTTTGTGTTGGAGTAAAAAAAAAAAAAAAAAAAAAACTAGTTTAAACAAACTAGTTTTTTTTCTTCAGGTTTGGGGACGGACAATATGTTTTTGTTTGTTTGGTTGGGAAGAGGGTTTCTCTCTCTCTCTCTCTCTCTCTCTCTCTCTCTCTCTCTCTCTCTCTCTCTGTGATTTGACAAAGCCTCCCTCCATTTAGCAATCTTGAACTCTCTTAAAGCTAATCACGATCAAGAAACTTCTCTCTCTCTCTCTCTCTCTCTCTCTCTCTCTCTCTCTCTCTCTCTCTCTCTCTCTCTGATTTGACAAAACCTCCTCCTACTTTGCAATCATGACTCGACTTAAAGCAAGCACATGACAATAAACAACCAGTTTTTTTCTACCCTGACACGCAACAAAATTCAATTATCGAATTACACGGATTCTTTTTAAGCAATTTTCTTTTAGCTATCACATTTAATTGGCAGGGAATAAATTTTTTTTCTTAAAAGACTCATTCTTAATTAAATGTCTAAACGTGCCCAGAGGAATTAAAAGGGAATTTTGCATTTAATTTGACGGTGAGCCGGAGTATCTGCTAATGAGTTGATATATGCACTCATCCACGCAATATATATTATATATACGCAATATATATTATATATAACTGAATCACGAAAGTTTGGAACGTGATAAATCTATAAATAAGGGTATAAGCCACGAAGGAAAAATAAACAACGGAGTTCTACAAGATCTTTCGACCCGACGTCCTTTACTCAGCAGACAAACTGACTACATGAGGAATTTACAGTACAGAAAATGTCGTATAACTGACAGATAGGGATTATAAGGAGATTAGTACCTGGAATCCGGCACACCTGGGGAATGAGTAACCTTCCCGAATAAGCATAAACATGGATACAATTTAAAAACAAAAAGATTAAGTCCCACTGCTCAGACTCAGGGACAAGACAATTAAAAGATTATACAAGGCGACAGCTGACCAATTCAGATCTTTGGTAAACAAAAACTTATTCACAAAACATATTAAACATACATATCTCTAAGACAAATAATTTGTATTTAAGTCTGTAATTATATCTTTGAAGTCATTCTTAAACATGTTACAAATACAAGGGTCTAAATGAAACAGGCCACGACTAATAATAAAATTACAATGGGAAGTAAGTTGTATTATGGCAGATTATAAAAGATTTCGTGATAAGACATCTTTTGATCTAGCAATTACTGAACTACCAATGCAATTTATCCGGTAGTTATTTTCGCTTAAATGAATGAATATTGCATTAGATGTTTGCCCAGTTTTTACAAAATATTTATACTGGTTTCATCTTACTTCTAAGCCCTTGCTCGACTGTCCGAGATAAAAAGAAGGGCAGTCCATACATGGAATTTTATATATATTATGTTGTTGCTTTCCCTGGGGCTATTTTTTATTAACATTCCTTTTAGTGTGTTATTATAGGGAAAAACAAGGTTGACCTTAAAGGCTTTTAACAATGATTTAATGGTTTCAAATCCGTTAAAATAAGGCAAACTGAGAATGTTCTTAGAATTTTCTTTCTCCGTATTACTTATACAATAAAACTTATTGTGGGCTTTATTATAACAAATATCTAATATATGAAGGATAACATAAATCTTTCCCTATTTTTCTTATGTATTCAATTTCTTGATCCAAATATTGGGGACTGACAATGTACAATGCTTGTAAAAACATAGAAGAAAAAATTGATATTTTGAAGTTAAGATGGTGGCCTGAACAGAATTGAACATAAGTTAAGTTGTTGGTTGGTTTCCTATAAATACTGAATTTACATTGAAATGGTTCTCTATGTATCAAAACATCTAAGAAAGGGAGGCAATTGTCTTTTTCCAAGTCTAGAGCAAACTTAATCGATGGATCCTGGTTATTTAATTTAGAGTAGATCATTTACATCAATACCAGCAGGCAGAACAGCAAAATATCATCAACATATCTATACCACATTACAGGAATATAAATGATATTAGGTAAGTAGCGTTTTCAAAGAATTCCATGTACAAGTTTGAGAGGAGTGGTGATAAAGGGTTGCCGATTGCCATGCCAAATATTTGTTGATAAAATTCACATTTGAATATAAACTTACAATCGCAAATGCACAAATAGAGTCTATATAGAAAGATCTTGCAGAAACTCCATTGTTCATTTTTGCTTCGTGGCTTATACCTTTTATATATATATATATAATATATATATATATATAATATATATATATATATATATATATATATATACGACTGGTAAAAATGTTCTGCTACAACAGAATTCCATCTAATAAAAGGAGACCATAAAAACGCCAAAATATAAAAAGTAAGAACTATATTCCAGAGACTCTTGAAATATAGAACTAACTTTCTATATTTTGGCGTTTTATGGGCTCCTTTTATTAGATGTATATATGTATGTATGCATTTATATATAAATATATATATATATATATATATATATAATATATATATAATATCTATATACATATATATATATTATGATGAATACTATTTTCCAATGGAACAATAATATTCATAGACAAAAATTCTTATATCATTCACACATCTGCATACATTCATACTGACTCATGTATACTTTTATACACTTTTCATTAGCAAACATACGTCTGAGCATACATACATACATGCATGTTCCCGTTCAATAATATTTTTCAACGGATCCTCTCGTACAGATTTCGTAAATATTTTGACAGTTGCCAAATCGCAAAAGGAGACATTTTATATAATAAATTCATATTTGGGACAGAAGGACAAAATAGGCTTATCAGATCTATGAGAATTTTCATTACGCTTTTATAAGAGAGAGAGAGAGAGAGAGAGAGAGAGAGAGAGAGAGAGAGAGAGAGAGAGAGAATGAATGCGTTAATCGATGGCAAGAGAGCAAGAGGTGAATGCGTCAATTAACGGAGGGAGAGAGAGAGAGAGAAGAGGAGACGAGAGAGAGAGAGAGAGAGATGATTGCGTCAATTAAGAGAGAGAGAGCAGAAAATGCGTTAATCGATGGAGAGAGAGAGAGATGAATACGTTAATTAACGGAGATGAGAGAGAGAGAGAGAGAGAGAGAGAGAGCAGAAAAGCGTTAATCGATGGAGAGAGAGAGAGAGAGAGAGAGAGATAGAGAGAGAGAGCCCGTCGTTTATAACATTAAACATCCGACTGGGATACACTCCAGGAATTACTACAGATTCAATTAAAGGTTCAAGACACTCGCTACGATGTCCTCGTGGGATTGATTACGGGATCTGGGGGGAGAGGGAGAGGTCGTATCTAGACGACTCATCAGAGATAAAGATTCGCCAGAATCCGAGTGAGGGTGTTAATCGACGAGAGAGAGAGAGAGAGAGAGAGAGAAGAGCTTATATATATATATGTGTGTAATATGCATGTACATATAATAATATATATATACAAATATATACATTTGAATATATATATATATATATATATATATATATATATAATATATATTATATATATACATATACATATATATATATATATATATATATATATATATATATATATATAATATATTATATATATATATATATATATGAATAACTTGATCACGAAGTATATAAAATGTAATGCTATGTATAAATAAAGGTTTTTGCCACGAAGTAAAGGGTCCGAACAGGACCGAAAGTACTTGGCTATCTCGCTTTTTCATTTTTTCCTTCGTGGCAAAAAACCATTTATTTTATTATATATATATATATTTTATATTATTTTATATAATATATATTATATATTATTATATATATATATATATATAGAAATATTTATATATATATATATATCTATATATCAAATAGAGAGAGAGATTAGGAGAGGAGAGAGAAGAAGAGAGAGAGAGAGA
Organism: Macrobrachium nipponense; assembly: GCF_015104395.2. NCBI lineage: Eukaryota > Metazoa > Arthropoda > Malacostraca > Decapoda > Palaemonidae > Macrobrachium > Macrobrachium nipponense. Next base: position 9,134,847 of record NC_087209.1, on the reverse strand, counting down.
ATTCCTCAAGTTTAAGGATAAATTTCTTTTAAACTTTGACAGATACAATCCAAATACAATTGTTTGCTAACGCATACAATTCTTTTCTAAATACTGAACGAATACAATTATCTGTTACCATGCCTAAATTAATCAAACACACCATTTGCCAACGTCGCTACTTAGGGTTGGGCACAGGGGTGGGGGGGGGGGGGGGGGGGGGGGGGGGGGGGTGGGGGGGGGGGGGGGGGGGGGGGGGGGGGGGGGGGGGGGGGGGGGGGGGGGGGGGGGGGGGGGGGGGGGGGGGGGGGGGGGGGGGGGGGGGGGGGGGGGGGGGGGATGGAGGTGGGGTAGTTGAAGCAGCCCGAATGTCAGAGTTCCCGGGACCCCAAGTCTACTAAGTAGAGCGGAGTCGGCTTATTAATGTGGAATCTTCCGAAAATATACTAATTCTGCTTCACGTCTGAATTGACTCATGTGAGGAACTGAGATGTTTGGAGTTGGGGGCGGGGGGAGGGGGGGGGGGGTTCGTCAATGGACTAGAAAGAGAATTTTGTAGGTCAGTACATTTTGAAGTGTGGATTGGGTAAACAGAAGGGAGGTTTTTTTATAGTAATTAAATGATTACAGTGTAAGTTTTGTTTCTCTCTCTCTCTCTCTCTCTCTCTCTCTCTCTCTCTCTCTCTCTCTCTCTCTCTTAAACACAGACATACGTCTAACACTATATATATATATATATATATATATATATATATATATATATATATATATCTATATATATATATGTATGTAATATATATATATATATATATAGATATATATATATATTATATATATATATATATATATAAATGAATATATATCTATATATATATATATATATATATATATATAAAATGATTTTCGTTTAGAAAAGCCTCACAAAAATACAGGGTGAATATATTAGTGTGTATATATATATATATATATATATATATATATATATATATATATATATATATATATATATATATATATATATATATATCTATATATATATATATATATGATGTATATATATATATATATATAATATATATATATATATATACTATATATATATATATATATATATATATATATATATATACACACTCATATATTCACCCTGTATTTTTGTGAGGCTTTTCTAAACGAAAATCATTTAAGTAGGTCCTTATATTTTGTAAAAAAGATGGGTCAATAATTACGCAGATACGTTTCAGTGTGTGCTTGTCCGCGCATGCGCATTCTTGTGAGTTTTAGTGTGTTTACACTTCGTGCATAAACTTTGACACGACCTGAACTAAATTACGTAAAAATACCTGACAGCAATAATGAACGTTCCACCATAATAATAATAATAATAATAATAATAATAATAATAATAATAATAATAATAATAATAATAATAATAATAATAATAATAAAGTTATCGATGTTTGGACACAATGGAAATAACAACACGGAGAAAGATTACATCTCTCTGACTTGAAAATGAACCAAACTCACCTGCCCTATATGAAATGCTTACACAACCACAGTAATATTTCTTGCCCCAATTGAGGCTTCCACGAATATTGCCAATTGTGGGGACATGTGCCATTTTTGAGAGTTTATAAAGACCTCCTCCAGGATTACTCCAACATTTATGAGGTAACTGCAGCATCGTGCACTCATGGAAAAGTCTCTCTCTCTCTTCTCTCTTCTCTCTCTCTCTCTCTCTCTCATTTGTGCTCGCTATTCCTCAAACGGCAACACCTCTCTCTCTCTCTCTATCTCTTCTCTCTCTCTCTCTCTCTCACTTTGGCTCTATTCCTCAAACGGCATACACCTCTCTCTCTCTCTCTTTCTCTCTCTCTCTCTCCTCTGAGAATAATGGCGTCGTATTGTGTCGTATTTTCACAGTGTGTGTGTACACTGGGTCCTTTCCCTCCCCCTCCTCCTAACCCCCTCTCTCTTCCTATCCGCCCCCCCCCCACCCTAACATTCCCACTGTCCATCTCCTCCCGGAGCAATGGGGAATATTCCTGAAATCTCCTTCCAGAGAAGGAGTTTTCGACAGGATCCATAAAACAAGAATGATGGGCAGAGCATTGATGAAATGTTTACTTAAACAACCAACCGATAGGGATCCATAAATCATAAATCATTTCCCCATCGCCGACTCTAGAAACTGTTTGTTATCTCTCGTCTTTTGTCTCTTTTTATTTTCATCTTTTTTTCCCTTCCTTTCTGTTCAGTTATTGGTCTTTGAATCGCTTCGTCTCTTCCAAAGGTCCTCCCTCTGTCCTCGCGCCCGTTCGACTGTGGAACATTCTCCTTGGAGATCTCGTGCAATTGCAACTTCAAAAGTTTAGTTATCTGCTTATATTCTTATATTTTTATCCATTTAATTATGTTAACTTATTTGTTTCTTTTCTAATGACTAATCTACTCTCGTGTCTAACTGGCTTATAAATCACTAATATTTTCATGTCTAACTGATTTTTCCAACAGTGATCTCTCCCCGTCTCTGAATATCTCATCAGTTTTAAAAAATTCTCTATTTTCCTTAAGTTACATTAAAACTTATCTTTTCACCAATAAAACTGACATTTCACCAGTACAAGGAATAACTTTATATAGTTTTCCTCATCTTCACAAATACCCTAAAGTGAAGCTTCATATTTACTGCAAATTTTAAAGCAAAATTATGTTCATTATATTAAATAATTCCTACACTTAGGAGCAAAATGACATTACTAAACGTACCTAATTCCCAGTCAAACAACAGCCATTGTTAGAGGCCAACTTCGAGGTGAAATCTACGGGCGAAGGTCTGTCATTTGTAATGACTCAAGTCTTGCTTATTAAGACCAGAATACTAGGACTTATTCGTCATCAAATATCGACAAGTTGTGAAGATGGACGGGCATGTTTTGACCTCACGTCGAGTTAGTCATATTGTGTAAATTTTTAAGGTAATTGCTCCATTGTAAAATTAGATGTTATAACTCCCACATATTACTGTAGGGGAAACACGACAAACATGATGAGAGTTTAAGAAATATTTAGAGACATAATAAATCAGTGCAGACATAAATAATGACTCACTCTTATTGGCAAATCAGTTACGGTTGCTATCTATGAAAATTTTATTTATGACAAATGCAGTGCATTTTTACGAAGTGTTCTAGGAATATATTATATCAAAGAGATCGAAAATATATATAAAAAAATTACTTACGGCTGAGTTGAAAGTTGTATGCGATGTACATATTTAAACATAAATTTTCTATGAATATGTTATATTAAAAGAGCTCGACATTAAAAAGAAAAATAGTTAAGGCGGGGTTGGTTGTTTTAGGTTATTTCTATTTAAAAACATAACGAAACATACTTGTGGCTTAGCTTGTGCATGTATTTCAAGTTTATTTTTTTCAATTAGGATAATTTCACCTTGCGACAGGCGTAATGAGCTGAAATCAAGGTTAATATAATATACAAATCTTTTAGTGTATTAGTATGTTTGACCCGTAACTCAAAAAGTCTACGAACACTGAAACCCACATTTAAGTGTCCCAACATTTCGACCCAGACTACATAGGCTTTGCCAAAGGCTTAATGACCCGAATTCATGCTTAATATAATGTATAAATCTTTTAGTGTATTAGCCTGTTCCCTAGAACTCAAAAAGTCTACGGAAAACGAAACCCACGTTCAACTATTCCAACATTTCTACCCAGATTACATAGGCTTTGCCAAAGGCTTAATGAGCTAAATGAATGTACAAATCCTCTAGTGCAGGGGTCCCCAACCTTTTTGCGTAAAAGGGCCACATTATCATTCGAAATACAGATAAGGGCCACATATTAGAATTATCCTTATTATCGGAGAAAGTTCACATTTATTTGTATATTATTCATCTTTTGAGTTTAGTTTAAGTTAAGAGTCTTGCACTCTTATGCCAGATATTGCTACGTAGGTATTATTCCTATAAATTAAAAAATCATAATAGTAGCTCATGTTTTATTGTAGAATTTGTACAAGAAAATAATGAGTTATTGAAATTCTATATATCTTATCTTTAATGGGAAACTTGATGCTGCATCTTATTTGCAAGCTTAGCAATATCTATTTCTACATTTGTAACAGAAAGTCTCAAAATTTGGTGAAGGTGCTCATCAGTAAGCTTAGATCTAAGTTTTAATTTTACTAGTTTCATTTTTGAAAATGTTTGCTCACAGATATATGTACTACCGAAAACTGAAAACATGCCAACAGCAAACTTTTCAAAGTCAGAATATTCTTCTGGTAGACTGGAATAAAATTCCAAAAGGCTATTGTCTTGAAACGCGGTTTTCAGGGCATCATTGGCTTGAAAATCAATTATTTGCATTTGATAAATTCCTGGAATATCTTCTGGTGATACACTGAAAGGGTTTTGAAACATTTGAATTGCCTGCTTATGATCATAGAAGTCCTTAAATCTATTTGCAAATTCTTCTTTTAAAAGTTCCATTGCCTTTGTACATTTTTCTTTCGAGGCAGTTGAAGTATTCCTTTTCTCATTTTGCAACACTTTACAACAGGGAAAATGTATAAAGATTTCATCACTGAACTGTTTCATAAAAATATCTAGTTTATTTCCAAATGCTTTCACCTCAGTAATCCTATCTGATACCAATTTTCTATTGCCTTGCAGTCTTAAGTTCAAATTATTCAAATGATCAGTTATATCAGATAAGAAAGCTAAGCAGAAAACCCAGTCTGAATCTGAAAATGCTTCTGGAATCTTTTCTTTTTCAGTAAGAAATATTTCAATTTCATGACGAAGAGCAAAAAAACCCCTGAGAACTTTTCCTTTGCTGAGCCACCTCACTTCAGTATGGTACAACACATCACCATACTCTGAATCTATTTCAGATAAAAATGTCTGAAACTGTCTATGATTCAAACCATGACGTCTAATGAAATTCACAGTTGATACGACGACGTTCATGATATTTTCAAATTTAAGAACTTTACTGCACAGTACCTGCTGATGAATAATGCAATGGAACTTCAGAGGAGAGGTGCCAATAGCATTAGCGACTTCATTGCAGATTTTCTCGACCAACAATGTTTTACTTCCAATCATGTTTCTTGCTCCATCAGTGGTTGCACCTTTTAACTTGGCCCAACTTAAATCAAGGTTATTTACCGCCTGATGTACTTCTAAAAAGAGATTTTCTGATGTTGTAGTATCTTTCATACTTCGAAGGGTACACAAATCTTCTACAACCTGAAAGTTTTTGTCAACACCTCTGATAAAAATCAGAAGTTGTGCTGTATCCAAAATATCATTGCTTTCATCCAAAGCTAAAGAAAAAATATTGAAAACTATGTGCTTTCTCGGATAATGTTGAAAACACTTCTCCACTTAAATCTTCCATACGCCTTGTGACTGCTGAAGCAGACAAACTTACATTTTGAAAGAGTGACAACTTTTCTGGACATATTTTTTTGACCGTTTTTATCATGCACTCTTTAACAAATTCCCCATCAGTATATGGCTTTCCTTTTTCACATAAATACTTGGTAACCTGGTAGCTGCCACGAACACATGATTTGATCTCACTAGCTTTGCTTTTAAAGAGATTCTGCTGAGCAGACACTGATTTTTCCAAAGAAGATATCTTGTTTGAGCGCACATCACCTTGAAGTGAAAAATAATTCTTGTGCTGTGATTCATAATGTCTCTTGATATTAAATGTCTTTAACGTCTTTATTCTTTCGTGACATATAAGACACAATGCACTGTCAGCATGTGAAATAACAAAGTAGTCAAAAGTCCAACTCTCATTAAACACACGACCCTCCTCATCTATTTTCCTTTTTCTAGGGTTAGATGACATGTTTAAATCCTGTAAGAGAAGAATTTAATGGTTATATTAAGAGCATATGTAGATATGAATATGTATAGATGGATATGTACATACCAGAGTGTATAGGTACATAATGTATGTATACATATGTATAAGTATATGCATGTACTTATACCGGTATATGTACATATATGAATTATATATACATACCTACACACACACACACACACACACACACACACACACACACACACACACACACACATATATATATATATATATATATATATATATATATATATATATATATATATAATATATATATATATGTGTGTGTGTGTGTGTGTGTGTGTGTGTGTGTGTGTGTGTGTGTATAAATATTTACATACATTTTACATGTGTATATAAACATATAAACAAGTATACATATTATATATACATATACATACATAATAAGCTACATGTGTATATATACATATACACGACGAAACTAAATGTTTTCTATTCTGGATGGGACATATTTATACGGTAAAGGTGTTTGCAAACAATGTTTTCTAGAGGTCAGGCCTTTACAAAATTATTTCTGTTTAACGCACTGTCAATATATATCTAGTTCAGTAATTTGAAAAACAAAGATAAAGATTACAGTACCAAATCCTATGTCAGAAAGCGAAAATTAATCACAACAGGAAAAAGCACTCTTTGATAAGCAGTTAGCCATTAAAGATGAACTGGGATAATCTGATTTGCTCCTGTACGCAAGTTGGCGTGAAACGTTGACGTATAATACATGTTCAAACCGCGTTCGGTGTAAAATCAGAGATTGGTTTCATCACTTTTTCCTCAAGAATTACATAACAGAAAAAATACACGATATATAGTTATTTACGGATTTCTTTAGTTTCTTAGCACACTGTCAATATATATTTAGTTCAGTAACTCAAAAAAAAAAAAAAAAAGAAAGTACAGTACCAAATCTTATGTCAGAAAGCAAAAGTGATAACGTTTGGAAAAAAACAACTTTTTGATAAGCAGTCAGCCACTGAACTAAAGATGAAACTGTGATAATTCCGATTCATTCCTGTACGCAAGTAAACATAAAACGTCGACGTATAATACTTGTTCAAATCGCGTTCGGTGTAAAAGCAGAATTTGATTTTATCACTTTTTTCCTATCAAGAATTACATAACGGGAAAAATACATGAAATTTAGTTTTTTATGGATTTATTTATTATTATTATTATTTTTTTTTTTTTGCTCTATCACAGTCTCCAATTCGACTGGGTGGTATTTATAGTGTGGGGTTCCGGGTTGCATCCTGCCTCCTTAGGAGTCCATCACTTTTCATACTATGTGCGCCGTTTCTAGGATCACACTCTTTTGCATGAGTCCTGGAACTACTTCAGCCTCTAGTTTTTCTAGATTCCTTTTCAGGGATCTTGGGATCGTACCTAGTGCTCCTATGATTATGGGCACAATTTCCACTGGCATATCCCATATCCTTCTTATTTCTATTTTCAGATATTGATATTTATCCATTTTTTCCCTCTCTTTCTCTTCAACTCTGGTGTCCCATGGTATTGCGGCATCAATGAGTGATACTTTCTTCTTGACTTGTCAATCAGCGTCACGTCTGGTCTATTTGCACGTATCACCCTATCTGTTCTGATACCATAGTCCCAGGGGATCTTTGCCTGATCGTTTTCTATCACTCCTTCAGTTTGGTGCTCGTACCACTTATTACTGCAAGATATTAGCTGATGTTTCTTGCACAGGCTCCAGTGGAGGGCTTTTGCCACTGAATCATGCCTCTTCTTGTACTGTTTCTGTGCAAGTGCCGGGCATTCGCTTGCTATGTGGTTTATGGTTTCATTGTTCGTATTGCACTTCCTACATATGAGAGAGATGTTATTTCCGTCTATCGTTCTTTGAATATATCTGGTTCTTAGGGCTTGATCTTGTGCCGTTGTTATCATTACTTCAGTTTCCTTCTTTAGCTCTTCCCTCTGTAGCCATTGCCATATGTCATCGCTGGCTAGTTCTTTAGTCTGCCTCATGTATTGTCCGTGCATTGGTTTGTTGTGCCAGTCCTCTGTTCTGTTTGTCATTCTTGTCTCTGTATATTTGTGGGTCTTCGTCTACTTTTATTAGTCCTTCTTCCCATGCACTCTTTAGCCACTCGTCTTCACTGGTTTTCAGATATTGCCCCAGTGCTCTGTTCTCGATTTTATTTTTATTATTATTATTATTATTATTATTATTATTATTATCAAGAGAGAGAGAGAGAGAGAGAGAGAGAGAGAGAGAGAGAGAGAGAGAGAGAGAGAGCATTACCCTTATATTGCTCTGAGGGCCACACTGAGTATCATTAAGGGCCGCAGGTTGGGAACCCCTCCTCTAGTGTATTAACCTGTTCCCCCGTATTTCAAACTTTCTACGGACAACGAAACCTATGTTTAACTATCCCTACATCACGACCCATACAATACAGGCTTTGTCATGCAACTAATAAACTTAATTTTTAATGGGAAAGACATACCAGTTATTCAATAATTACACTGTAACGAAGACATCGCAAAACGTCATTTAAGCGTCCCAGTTTTAAAGCGAGGCATAAAAAAAATATTTAATTTCACGTGGAGGTTGAAGAAACACGAAACCGCGAAACCTAATGTCTGCACTTAGCCCAGGCTTAATGGAAAACAGATGAAGGAAGGTATAAGAAGAGTGTTTGATTCCTAAGAGACAAACCCGCCCTTTATAAAATGAAAGACTATAGGAGTTATGGAAATCAGAAACAAATACAGAATGCTGTAGTTTTGAGAAACAGCGAACATGAAAAGCCAAATATATTTTTTTAAAATATGGATGTGGCCCACTGACTTGAATTTCAAGCTCCCAAAGAATATTATGTTATTCATTAGAAAAATCAGGTATTATTAAAGATAAAACAAAATCAACAACTTAATACGAAAATAGACAAAACTACAAGTAGACAATTAAAATACAAGGGGAATTGTATTTGGGTAATGATGCAATGCATCTTTAATTGAACTTCTGAAATTCTAGTTGCATGAAATCCTCAAGAAGTGCTTATCCCCAGCATAAACGTAACTATACAGATATAAGACTCTTGAATTTCAAAAAATACTTATTACCAATATGAAAATTTTTTTTCCACTGAAAAGGAAAGCAGAAGATACAATTGAGGAGACTTTCCAAAGTTTCCACAGATTATTTAAAACGAATCTCTTTAGAAAGACATTTTTTATTGAAATAAATCTTACGTGAAAATTACTATATATCAGAGATAATAAAATAAAACATGTTATACGTCTTGTTATTGAATGGTACTGCAAATAAAAAAGGTAAAAATGCATTACCATAAGTCAAAGATAAAACATTTATTTGTTAAACGAAAACATAAGAAATTCATGTGTTAACGCAAAGGAAAAAAATTCACACGTTAAACGCAAAGATAAAAATTCATGTGTTAAACGCAAAGATAAAACATTCATGTGTGAAACGCAAAGATAAAAAATTCACGTGTTAAACGCAAAGATAAAAAATTTATGTGTTAAACGCAAAGATAAAACATTCATGTGTTAACGCAAAGATAAAAAATACGTCTTAAACGTTTGGTTATTAAATATTACTGTAAAAAAATCCCAACATGCACCACGATTAGGGAAGGGGAAATAAATGCAGCTTAATTTAACCCTTTCGCAATAAAATTCCTTAGGATTGGAAGCCTCCAGATACAAATTCTCGCGGAAAATTAAACGGTTTTGTGAGATAAATGACAAAAAACATTTCCCTGAATATACCTGAAGCATTCTCAAAAAACCTAACTCCTTATTCGATGGAACACATTGCAATTCCTTCCTTAATCTTCTCTGTACATCATAACTACATTACTTAAGATTGGAGGCGTCCGGTTAAAAATTACAGTACAAAATAAAACGTTTCTGTGAGAGAAATTTCCCCAAAAATGTCCCTAAATACTGCTCGAAGCGTTCCCAAACAATCTAATTTCTTATTCGATGAAACAAACTGAAATACTTCCCCTAACCTCCTTTGAAATACCAGGCACCACTTAGACACCAGGTACCATTTTAGACACCAGGCACAGTCTCAACATTAAGGACTAAAGATAAATGAAAACGTTTCCAACTCAACACTTACCTCAGCAAACGTTCCCCCGGAGTATCTACATATAAGTGTACGTTGCCCAGATCTCGTAGCAGGCAATGCTTAACAGTTAAGGGCCGAACATTTCGGCTATCAGGAGTAATGGGATTCTGGGCTATCGTGCTGTTTGAAGACTGGGCTGCTTTGCCAGTCTGTCGTTGGAGGAATTGAAGTGGGTCAGCGTAGCCTCGTATTTCTGGAAGAAGATGAGGAGGATTGGTGCATATTAGATATCTAGTATAAGATTGGGTTTGGACTTTATGAAAACTGTAAGTAATTACATACATAAATTATGTACTACGCATAAGCTCTCTCTCTCTCTCTCTCTCTCTCTCTCTCTCTCTTTCCGTTATTAATACATTCCATGTGAGACTTGGAGGAATATTGTTGCATATTAGATATCTATAAGATTTGGTTTGGATTTTATGAAGATAATACATAATTACATAAATAAACTATATACTATGCATAAGCTCATAATTCTCTCTCTCTCTCTCTCTCTCTCTCTCTCTCTCTCTCTCTCTCTCCGTGAGACTGATGAACGGAACCAGTCAATTTCAAGAGCTTGCAGGTGCATCCAACATGAAAAAAAAAAAAAAAAAAAAAAAAAAAAAAAAAAAAAAAACGTCCCGAGTGACTGGAATGTCGAGATAAAAATGAAATCACAAGAGGAGATTAAAACTTCGTCATGAGAGAGAGAGAGAGAGAGAGAGAGAGAGAGAGTGTGTGTGTCGCGCACAACAAAGACTTCAGAAGGAGGTTTCGTTGTTTTCAGTGGCGTTCACTTTTCATACAGTTACTTGACGCTTTCCTGTCGTTTTCTGTGTTCTCATTGCAACGTCATCTTTAAGGTTGCCATCTGTAGGCTTGTCTTCTGTGTGCTCGCCATCTTACAGACCTTACATCTTGTTCGGGTTGCCCCAGGTCCCTCAGTGTGAGGCACCTCTAATGTCTACCAGAGAGTTGCTAGTACATCTTCCGGTATATTTTGCATCTTCCAATCTTGGATGGTCTGGGATGCAGTTTAGATATTTGTCGAGCTTATTCTTAAACACATCTACGCTCACTCCTGATATATTCTCAGATGAGCTGGCAACGGCATTGAATAGACGCTGCATTATCGATGCTGGTGCGTAGTGGATTAATGTCCTGTGTCTTTCCTTATTTTTCCTGGTATAGTTTTGGGCACTATTAATCTACCTCTGCTTGCTCTTTCTGATATTTTTTAGTTCCATGATATTTTCTGCTATTCCTTCTATCTGTTTCCATGCCTGAATTATCATGTAGCGTTCTCTTCTCCTTTCTAGACTATATAATTTTAAGAATTGTAGTCTTTCCCAGTAGTCTAGGTCCTTAACTTCTTCTATTCTAGCTGTAAAGGACCTTTGTACACTCTCTATTTGTGCAATATCCTTTTGATAGTGTGGGTACCATATCATATTGCAATATTCAAGTGGACTACGAACATATGTTTTATAAAGCATAATCATGTGTTCAGCTTTTCTTGTTTTGAAGTGCCGTAACAACATTCCCATTTTTGCTTTACATTTTGCCAACAGAGTTGCTATTTGATCATTGCATAAACATGTTCCTATTCATCATCACACCAAGGTCTTTAACTGCTTCCTTATTTGTGATGGTCTCATTATTAGGTCCCTTATATGCATATAGCTTTCTTTCTCTGTCTCCATAATTTATTGATTCAAATTTATCAGAGTTAAATACCATCCTATTTACCTCTGCCCATCATATACTTGTTAAGGTCTCTTTGTAGAGCGTTCCTTATCTTCATCACAAGTAATTTCTCTACTTATTCTTGTGTCATCTGCGAAACTACTCACTACCGAATCCTTCACATTATTGTCTATGTCTTCAATCATAATAACAAACAGTATTGCAGCTAACACCGTACCTTGCGGCACACCGGATATTACCTTGACTTCATCCGATTTCTCGTCGTTTGCAATAACTATCTGTTTTCTGTTGTGTAAAAATTCTTTTAACCATCTTCCTACTTTATCCACGATATTGTGTTTTCTAATTTTCTTCGCTAATATATTATGGTCTACTTTATCAAAAGCTTTTGCAAAGTCTAAATAAACCACATCTGTTTTCATTTCCGCTTTTCATATTTTTTGAATATGTTCTCACGGTGGACTAACAGTTGGGTTTGTGTACTTTTTTTCCGGGTACGAACCATGTTGTCCTTTATTAAACAAATTATTTTTTATTAAATGTTTCATAATATTTTCTTCATTACCCTTTCATACACTTTCATAATATGTGATGTTAGACTCACAGGCCTATAATTACTTGCCTCTAGTCTTGATCCACTTTTGAAAGTAGGGTAATATATGCTAATTTGTGCTCATCATAAATCTTGCCTGTATCTACACTTTGTCTTAATAATATTGCAAGTGGCTTTGCGATAGAATGAACTACTTTCTTTAACAAAATAGCAGGAATTCCATCAGGCCCTGCAGCAGCTCCATTTTTAATTTCATTAATAGCCTGCACAATATCAGCTTCATTAATATCTATGTCAGCTAAATATTCACTATTTTCATCCCTTACTTCTATATCATTATCTTCATTATCTATTCTAGGGGTGAATTCTCTCTGACCTATCTGAGAGAGAGAGAGAGAGAGAGAGAGAGAGAGAGAGAGAGAGAGAGAGAGAGAGATTTGTTTTTCAAGATACGACTGATTCAAAAGGCCCAACTCTCTTAGCTTTTATCCAGGACTAATTTTTATCGGGGTCATTATCCTTATGATATTTACAGTCTTTTGTTTATGCTTTTAATGAAATCCCCAACGGGGTTCTACTGAACATGGCGCAAAGGTAGATACATACCGGATTAAACATCCCCCCACACCGGGGGGTTCACATCCAGGAGAGATCCAACCGATTTAAAACTTCAAAAAGCAGTTGCACAGAGAATATAACTAAATGTACTGTGCCTTCAAGGTTTTATATAAAGTGTTACAGAAACTGGTAATACATTTCATAAAACATTTACGTAATAATATCATGGATATCACAGACATAAACTCTGAAAATATTGCTCTTAAATGTGTAGAGCATGAACTGGAAACAGCCTTTCAAAGCATGTACTTAATATTTGTGTTCCTGTATTTATTTACCAAATAACATCCTTTCGAATATTATGCAAAACGTTACCAATAACTGGTATCACATATTAAGAACCAGTTGAACAAAAAATATACATGCTACATCCACAATCTTTTAATTTATTACTCTTAAACGTAATGAATATAAAGAGACCCTTGCAGAGTCTGTCCTTACAGGTATATTACATCCACAATCTTTAAAAATATTACTTTTAAACGTAATGAAAATAAAAGGACGCTTCCAAAGTCTGTCCTTACAGATCTATTACATTCACAATGTTTTAAAATATTACTCTTAAAAGTAATGAATAAAAAGGACCCTAGCAGTCTGTCATTACAGATATATCTGTATTTCCGTTTTACTGATAAATACCTTAGCATCCTTTTCCGGACAAAGAGAAGAAGAAGAAGAAGAAGAAGAAGAAGAAGAAGAAGAAGAAGAATGTCACAATAGAAAAAAAATAGACCTTTCAATTTCACTATGCGCGTCCATCCATAAACTTTTAAAACTTATTAGAGTATTTTCCCAGTTTCAAGGTTACGGCCGTGGCAGTAGTATATGTTTAGGCAGGCACTGCAGTATTTCCCGTTCGTGAAATTACGCAGGAACGAAACACCGGAATACTACGTTGGGTGGGGAAGAATAAATAAAAAAAACACCTAACATTGTCATCTCGTATGCAATACTGTGGAGATTTGTCTCTGGTTTAGCTTAAATATTTGATAAAAGTGATGATGCAATTGTAATCCACGCGAGTCTGTTGTTCGTGAATTGTGAATGCAGTTGCATTTTTATGAAAATGGGCTATTTAATTTGCTTCTTATTTGAAAGAACAATATGCTGTGCTTATGCACTCCGAAGGCTTGCGTCACTATGAAGGTATATCTTTATATTTTCAGCTTTTTATCTAATATTTAGTCTCTCTCTCTCTCTCTCTCTCTCTCTCTCTCTCTCTCTCTCTCTGAAGCAATTCAACCTACGAGGACAATTCACCTCTCTCTCTCTCTCTCTCTCTCTCTCTCTCTCTCTCTCTCTCTGAAAGCAATTCAACTTACAGAGGACAATTCACCTCTCTCTCTCTCTCTCTCTCTCTCTCTCTCTCTCTCTCTCTCTCTACTAAACCGATTCAACCTACGTAGCTAGTTCTCTCTCTCTCTCTCTCTCTCTCTCTCTCTCTCTCTCTCTCTCTCTAGCTAATGCAATTCAACCACATCACCAGTTCATTTCTCTCTATTCAAGTCATTTAACCTACGTGACCAGGATAATGTCCTCTCTCTCTCTCTCTCTCTCTCTCTCTCTCTCTCTCTCTCTCTCTCTCTCTCTCTCTGGTGACCACCTAGCGTGGACATTCGTGCGCTCGAACATGCAAAACACTGAACTAATAAATATAAGCGTCCGCTCTCATTGAGCTGAAACGCGCTAAATGGAATTAATCATTTGCTGCTAATGGAATTTCAATTAAGACTTAATAGTTGCACATAATTTCAAAACAAAAACGAAAACAAAAACCTTTTCATCTGTTCGCCAAACGCTACTACGGCTTTGTTACTCACCGCTTTTTGTTTTATGTGCAAATCCTAAATATATTAGGAGTGACACGATTGTTTAAATGATTACTGAATAGGTATTACTATTATTAATTTGTCGACCGCCTCCGGCGCTTTTGAATAAAATTAAAAAATGACTTTGATAATTACCTATTTGAGACATGCTAACCTTCGGTGCGTTGCTCACCAGTTTAAGCAACAGTGAGGAAACAATAATTAGGAAAATGGCGAACCTTCATAAAATTAATGCAGCCGAGGCAGAAATTACTTTAATAAAAAGTATTATTATTATTATTATTATTATTATTATTATTATTATTATTAGTTTCTATCACAGTCATCCTATTCGACTGGGGTTTTTTTATAGTGTGGGGTTCCGGGTTGCATCCTCCCTCCTTAGGAGTAAATTACTTTTCTTACTATGTGCGCTGTTTCTAGGATCACACTCTTCTGCATGAGTCCTAGAGCTCTAGTTTTTCTAGATTCTTTTTCAGGGATCTTGGGATCGTGCCTAGTGCTCCTATGATTATGGGTACAATTTCCACTGGCATATCCCATATCCTTCTTATTTCTATTTTCAGATCTTGATACTTATCCATTTTTTCCCTCTCTTTCTCTTCAACTCTGGTGTCCCATGGTATTGCGACATCAATGAGTGATACTTTCTTCTTGACTTTGTCAATCAATGTCACGTCTGGTCTATTTGCACGTATCACCCTATCTGTTCTGATACCATAGTCCCAGGGGATCTTTGCCTGATCGTTTTCTATCACTCCTTCAGGTTGGTGCTCGTACCTCTTATTACTGCAAGGTAGCCGATGTTTCTTGCACAGGCTCCAGTGGAGGGCTTTTGCCACTGAATAATACCTCTTTTTGTACTGGTTCTGTGCAAGTGCCGGACATTCGCTTGCTATGTGGTTTATGGTTTCATTTTTCGTATTGCACTTCCTACATATGGGAGAGATGTTATTTCCGTCTATCGTTCTTTGAGCATTTCTGGTTCTTAGGGCCTGATCTTGTGCCGCTGTTATCATTCCTTCAGTTTCATTCTTGAGCTCTCCCCTCTGTAGCCATTGCCATGTGTCGTCACTGGCTAGTTCTTTAGTCTGTCTCATGTATTGTCCGTGCATTGGTTTGTTGTGCCCGTCCTCTGTTCTGTTTGTCATTCTCCTGTCTCTGTATATTTCTGGGTCTTCGTCTACTTTTATTAGTCCTTCTTCCCATGCACTCTTTAGCCACTCGTCTTCACTGGTTTTCAGAGATTGCCCCAGTGCTCTGTTCTCGATGTTGACGCAGTCCTCTGTACTTAGTAGTCCTCTCCCTCCTTCCTTTCGTGTTATGTATAACTGTCCGTGTTTGCTCTTGGGTGTAGTGCTTTGTTTATTGTCATATGTTTCCTCGTTTTCTGATCTATGCTGCGTAGTTCTGCCTTCGTCCATTCCACTATTCCTGCGCTGTATCTGATTACTGGCACTGCCCATGTGTTTATGGCTTTTATCATATTTCCGGCGTTGAGTTTTGACTTGAGTATCGCCTTGAGTCTCTGCATTTATTCTTTCCTGATCGTGTCCTTCATCTCTTGGTGTTTTATATCCCCTCCTTCCATTATTCCCAGGTATTTGTATCCTGTCTCATCTATGTGTTTGATGTTGCTCCCATCTGGTAGCTTTATCCCTTCAGTTCTCGTTACTTTGCCTTTTTGTATGTTGACTAAGGCGCATTTTTCTATTCCAAACTCCATCCTGATGTCCCCAGATACAAACCGTACAGTCTGGATTAGGGTATCTATTTCCTTGATCCTCTTACCATACAGCTTGATGTCGTCCATGAACATCAGATGGTTGATTCTGTTGCCTCTTTTCTTGAGTTGGTACCCGGCATCCATCCTCTTCTTCTTCTTTTTATTATTATTATTATTATTATTATTATTATTATTATTATTATTATTATTCAGACGATGAAATCTATTCATATGGAACAACCCACCAAAGAGCCACTGACTTGAAATTCAAGCTACCAAAGAATATTAAGGTGTTCATTAGGAAGAAGTAAAACGAGGTAAAGGGAAATACAGAAAGAAGAGATATCAAACTTACTAAAAAAAATAAATGAACAAATTAACATATACATTAAAAATGTAGTAAAATGCAAGGAGAATAGCATTAGGGTAGGAATGTATCGCACCTTCGCTGGATGAGCTGTGTATTGAAAAATTGAAAGAACTGTGCTGACGAAATATGGTATAAGGTGTTTTTCTGTGCAGGTGGTGAAAGGTCATCATGTACCACGTCGACATTTTGTCGCGTAGTAACCATGACCAGCCTAAAGGAATCTGAGGACGCTGCAAAATTACTAGCTATGCATCATGATCAGTTACTGCAGCAGTGTGGGGTCGTTAGCGATGGGATGTACCGAACATTCTTAGGAAGCCTGATGGGGGGCTTGTTCCATGTGAGTAGGTGTCATCTACTGAAATAATAAATAATAATAATAATAATTAGAAGCCTGCATTTCAAGTCATTGGCCCCTTTGGTGGGCTTGTTCCATGTGAATAGGTTTCATCTACTGAAATAATAAATAATAATAACAATAATAATAATTATAAGCCTGAATTTCAATTCATTGGCCCCTCTGTTGGTGGGCTTGTTCCATGTGAATAGGTTTCATCTACTGAATTAATAATAATAATAATAATAATAATAATAATAATAATAATAATAATAATAATAATAATAATAATAATAACAATAATAATAATAACACAATAGAAGATGTAAAACAGAGGCTTAAGGCCAAAGCACACAAGATCAACGGTACATGAACAGGAATAAGGGATACCAAACGAACAAACTATTCGGAACCAACAGAAAAGGAATATACAGCCAACTAAGAGGGGAAAGACAACCACCCACAAATTCCTGAGCCGAACCAAGTAGAGACTCTGGGAAAACATATGGAGCAATCCGTATCACAACAACAAACATGCAACATGGCTCCAGGAAGTCAAGGAAAGAAGAAACAGGGAGAATAAAACAAAGATTCACAGAGATCACGACAGACAGTCAGACACCCAACTAAAGAAAATTGCCAAACTGGGAAAACCCCAGGTCCCGATGAAGTCCCATGGATACTGGGCTCAAAAACTTCAAGGCCCTACACCCACGAATAGCAGAAACAACTCCAGCATTGGTATCTCAAATCACCAAGCAACCCAACTGATGACCACAGGGAAGAACATCCTTAGTACAAAAAGACAAGAGTAAGGGTACGGGTATAGCCAGTAACTACAGGCCTATCACCTGCCTACCAATAATGTGGAAGTTACTAACAGTACATCAGTGAAAGGCTATACAACTACCTAGAGACAAAACACCATCCCTCCACCAAAAGAAAGGCTGCAGAAGGAAGTGTAGGGCACAAAAAGACCAGCTCCTGTAGACAAAATGGTAATGAAAGAACAGTAGGAGAAGGAAAACCAAACCTAAGCATGGCATGGATAGACTATAAGAAAGCCTTCGACATGATCCACACACATGGCTAATAGAATGCCTGAAAATATATGGGGCAGAGGAAAATACATCAGCTTCCTCAAAAATACAATGCGCAACTGGAATACAATACTTACAAGCTCTGGAATAAGACTAGCAGAGGTTAATATCAGGAGAGGGATCTTCCAGGGCGACTCACTGTCCCACTACTCTTCGTAGTAGCCATGATTCCCATGACCCAAAAGTACTACAGAAGATGGATGCCAGGGTACCAACTCAAGAAAAGAGGCAACAAAATCACCATCTGATGTTTCATGGACGACATCAAGCTGTATGGTAAGAGCATCAAGGAATAGATACCCTAATCCAGACTGTAAGGGATTGTATCTGGGGACATCAGAATGGAGTTTTTGGAATAGAAAAACAAAAATGCGCCTTAGTCAACATAACAAAAAGGCAAAGTAACGAGAAACTGAAGGAATCAAAGCTACCAGATGGGAGCAACAATCAAAACACATAGATGAGACAGGATGACAAATACCTGGGAATAATGGAAGGAGGAGATATAAAACACCAGAGATGAAGGACACGATCAGGAAAGAATATATGCAGAGACTCAAGGCGATACTCAGTCAAAAACTCAATGCCGGAAATATGATGAAAACCATAAACACATGGCAGTGCCAGTATAATCATATACAGCGCAGGAATAGTGGTAATGGAGAGGCAGAACTCCGCAGGCATAGATCGGAAAACCAGGAAAACAAATGACAATACACAAAGCTACACCCAGAGCAAATACGGACAAGACTATACATAACACGAAAGGAAGGAGGGAGAGGACTACTAAGTATAGAGGACTGCGTCAACATTGAAAACAGAGCACTGGGGCAATATCTGAAAAACCAGTGAAGAACGAGTGGCTAAAGAGTGCATGGGAAGAAGGACTAATAAAAGTAGAAACGAAGACCCAGAAATATACAGAGACAGGAGAAAGACAAGAGAGAACAGAGGACTGGACAACAAACCAATGCACGGACAATACATGAGAACAGACTAAAGAACTAGCCAGTGATGACAATTGGCAATGGCTACAGAGAGGGAGAGCTAAAGAAAGGAAACTGAGGAATGATAACAGCGGCATCAGCCCTAGAACCCAGATATGTTCAAAGTACGATAGACGGAAATAACATCTCTCCCATATGTAGGAAGTGCAATACAAAAATGAAACCATAAACCACATAGCAAAAGTGAATGCCCGGCACTTGCACAGAACCAGTACAAAAGAGGCATGATTCGTGGCAAAAGCCCTCCCCTGGAGCCTGTGCAAGAAACATTCAGCTACCTTGCAGTAATAAGTGGTACGAGCACCAACCTGAGGAGTGGATAGAAAACGATCAGGCAAAGATCCTCTGGGCTATGGTATCAGAACGGATAGGGTGATACGTGCAAAATAGACCAGACGTGACGTTGATTGACAAAATCAAGAAGAAAGTATCACTCATTGATGGTCGCAAAAATACCATGGGACACCAGAGTTGAAGAGAAAGAAAGAAGGGAAAAAATGGATAAGTATCAAGATCTGAAAATAGAAATAAGAAGGATATGGGATATGCCAGTGGAAATCGTACCCATAATCATAGGAGCACTAGGCACGATCCCAAGATCCCTGAAAAGGAATCTAGAAAACTAGAGGCTGAAGTAGCTCCAGGTCTCATGCAGAAGTGTGTGATCCTAGAACGGCACACATAGTAAGAAAAGTGATGGACTCCTAAGGAGGCAGGATGCAACCCGAACCCCACACTATAAATACCACCCAGTCGAATTAGAGGACTGTGATAGAGCAAAAAAAAAAAAAAAAAAAAAAAAAAAAAAAAAAAAAAAAAAAATAATAATAATAATAATTGGAAGCCAGAATTTCAAGTCAGTGGTCCCTTGTTGGTGGGCTGGTTCCATGTGAATAAGTTTCATCTACTGAAATAATAATAATAATAATAATAATAATAATAATAATAATAATAATAATAATAATAATAATAACGTAGCCATGATTCCCATGACAAAAGTACTACAGAAGATTGATGCCGGGTACCAACTCAAGAAAAGAGGCAACAGAATCAACCATCTGATGTTCATGGGCGACATTAAGCTGTATGGTAAGAGGATCAAGGAAATAGATACCCTAATCCAGACTGTAAGGATTGTATCTGGGGACATCAGGATGGAGTTTGGAATAGAAAAATGCGCCTTAGTCAACATACAAAAAGGCAAAGTAACGAGAACTGAAGGGATAAAGCTACCAGATGGGAGCAACATCAAACACATAGATGAGTCGGCATACAAATACCTGGGAATAATGGAAGGAGGGGATATAAAAACACCAAGAGATGAAGGACACGATCAGGAAAGAATATATGCAGAGACTCAAGGCGATACTCAAGTCAAAAACTCAAACGCCGGAAATATGATAAAAGCCATAACACATGGCGTGCCAGTAATCAGATACAGCGCAGGAATAGTGGAATGGACGAAGGCAGACTCCGCAGCATAGATCAGAAAACCAGGAAACATATGACAATACACAAAGCACTACACCCAAAAGCAAATACGGACAGACTATACATAACACGAAAGAAGGAAGGAGGGAGAGGACTACTAGTATAGAGGACTGCGTTAACATCGAGAAACAGAGCACTGGGGCAATCTCTGAAAACCAGTGAAGACGAGTGGCTAAAGAGGTGCATGGGAAGAAGGGACTAATAAAAGTAGACGAAGACCCAGAAATATACAGAGACAGGAAAATGACAGACAGAACAGAGGACTGGCACAACAAACCAATGCACGGACAATACATGAGACAGACTAAAGAACTAGCCAGCGATGACACATGGCAATGGCTACAGAGGGGAGAGCTAAAGAAGGAAACTGAAGTAATGATAACAGCGGCACAAGATCAGGCCCTAAGAACCAGATATGTTCAAAGAACGATAGACGGAAATAACATCTCTCCCATATGTAGGAAGTGCAATACGAAATATGAAAACATAAACCACGTAGCAAGCGAATACCCGGCACTTGCACAGAACCAGTACAAAAAGAGGCATGATTCAGTGGCAAAAGTCCTCCACTGGAGCCTGTGCAAGAAACATCAGCTACCTTGCAGTAATAAGTGGTACGAGCACCAACCTGAGGGAGTGATAGAAAACGATCAGGCAAAGATCCTCTGGGACTATGGTATCAGAACAGATATGGTGATACGTGCAAATAGACCAGACGTGACGTTGATTGACAAAGTCAAGAAGAAAGTATCACTCATTGATGTCGCAATACCATGGGACACCAGAGTTGAAGAGAAAGAGAGGGAAAAATGGATAAGTATCAAGATCTGAAAATAGAAATAAGAAGGATATGGGATATGCCAGTGGAAATTGTACCCTTAATCATAGGAGCATTAGGCACGATCCCAAGATCCCTGAAAAGGAATCTAGAAAAACTAGAGGCTGAAATAGCTCTAGGACTCATGCAAAAGAGTGTGATCCTACAACCGGCGCACATAGTAAGAAAAGTGATGGACTCCTAAGGAGGCAGGATGCAACCCGGAACCCCACACTATAAATACCACCCAGTCGAATTGGGAGACGGTGATAGAGCAAAATAATAATAATAATAATAATAATAATAATAATAAGATGATGTTCCACTGACCTCTGTATCATCTTTATCATAAACTATGTCGTCTGAATTTAAAGGCAATGGCCCCCTTTGGTGGGCTTGTTCGATGTGAATAGGTTTCATCTACTGAAATAATATAAATAATAATAATAAGATGATGTTCCAGTGACCTCTGTAATATCTTTATTATAAACTATGTCGTCTGAATTTGAAGTCCATGGCCTCCTTTGGTCGGCTTGTTCGATGTGAAATAGGTTTCATTCTACTGAAATAATAATATAAGAAATAATAAATAATAATAATAATAATAATAATAATAATAATAATAATAATAATAATATCTTGGGAGTAGACCCTCTTTTAAACAAGTCTTGTTGAAAAGGATTGCTGCATCAGCTCCATTAATTTTGTATAGAGTCTTCTCTATTTTCCTTATTAAGGATTTCTCATGTTTGCTGAAACTGGCAAAGCAACGTGCCAAAGGGGATCGTCAAATCCAGTGTAGTCATATTGAATGATGTTTATTACTGCTATATACATATATTACTGTTTACAAGTTTCTCTCTCTCTCTCTCTCTCTCTCTCTCTTTTCTCTCTCTCTGACGTTTCGCCCAGATCTGCCAGGGCATGGTCACAGCGATGGTTGCTGGAGGACTGAATCTTAGTGGTGAGTCCTTAGCTATATATCATGGTCGTGCGGGCGCTCACGGATGCTCCTGCAAGACCCAGAGGGTGCTCCACTTTTCATTGGCTGGCGGCCAGGCGTCGGAAACTCTCGAGGCGCGTTGATCTTCTCAGGTGTGTTGCGTCACCTGGAGCAGTAATAAACATCATTCAATATGACTACACTGGATTTGACGATCCCCTTTGGCACGTTGCTTGCCAGTTTCAGCAACATTGAGAAATCCTTAATAAGGAAAATAGAGAAGACTCTATACAAAATTAATGGAGCTGATGCAGCAATCCTTTTCAACAAGACTTAATAATAATAATAATAATAATAATAATAATAATAATAATAAGATGATGTTGCAGTGATCTCTGTATCATCTTTAGTATAGACTATGTCGTTAAATTGATTATCTTATTATTGTGAAAATCCATAATTGGTTCCAGTGTGCTCAGTGGAGTTTGAGGTACTCCTTTTTTGCACTTTTGTAATAGACCACAAAATGGGGACACCGAGTCTCAGTTGATATACCACCCCCTACATACGTATCGGAATGGGTGTGTTTTTTTTTTTTATGCAAATTTGGGAAAGCACCATGACAGCGCACCAGGGCGGCCAGCTGTCATTGATGCATAATTTAGATCGAGGGTGAAATGTTTTTTTTTTTTTTCCCTAAGAAGGAATGTATTTCCTGGGAGCAGTAAATTAACAGATTTTATTTGGCTGGCCAAACAATTGTTTTAATGTTACGTTAATGTGGGTTTTCCGTTTAATGCAAGATACCTTGATAAATCGTTAACGCTTTTGGATTTAATATAATAATAATAATAACAATAATAATAATAATAATAATAATAATAATAATAATAATAATAATAATAATAATAATAATAATAAAATAATAATAATAATTACATTAACAATAACTGGTCTCACAAAGTAGAATGAGTTATATATATATATATATATATATATATATATATATATATATATATATATATATATAGATATAATATATACCATATACGTATATAGTATAAATATATATATATACACATATATATATATATATATATATATATATATATATATATACATACATATACGTATATAGTATATATATATATATATATATATATATATATATATATATATATATATATATATATATATATATTATGGTATATATAAAATATACATATATATACACATACACATCAACAGCATCTATTTAATACTCGGTGGCCAAGAGCCCCTTCTTAATTTAGCTCCGTTCAGGAAGGGAAAAAACCGAAGACGTATTTCAGCTACGTGGAGGAGGAAGAGGCAGCATCTGCATCAAAGTGAATATATTGGGTTTAGCGCTCTCGCCTTACTGCTGAATTTATGCTCCGAATGGCTCTATATATTGTATTTTTATTCGTTCTGGTTGCTGGAGATATATATCTATTCGGTCGTGTCTGCGAGTGCGTGGAATAATGATAATGATAATAATAATAATAATAATAATAATAATAATAATAATAATAATAATAATAATAATAATAAGTAATAAGATAATAATAATAATATAATATTAATATTGTGGACCCTTCAGAACATTATATATACTCTCGCGATAGAGAGTTTTTTTTTTCCCTAATAATAATAACAACAACAACAACAACAACAATAATAATAATATTAATAATAATAATAATAATATATGAGTACTATAGTACCAATGGCAATAATTATAATTCTAGTCAAATTAATAAATAATAATAATAATAATAATAATAATAATAATAATAATAATAATAATAATAATACAGTAATGATAGTACCTATGGTAATAATTATAATACTATTCAAATAATAATAATAATAATAATAATAATAATAATAAATAATAATAATAATAATAATAATATAGTAATAATAATAATTCAATAGTATTACAATTATTTCTGTATTTACTATTCAAGGATAGTTGACCTAATCAGAAAGGTTTTCAATTAATGATCGAAGTGTGAATCCCACCCCATCCCCCCCCCCACCCTCTCCTCTCTCTCTCTCTCTCTCTCTCTCTCTTTCTCTCTCTCTCTCTCTCCTAGATTGGTTCCTCTCTCCACAAGGTGTCCTATTGTATAAAGTTCCGTTTTCTTTCTTCGGATGAATTAATCGCTCGACATACCGTAATGAATTGAGGCCTCTCGGGAGATACTGCTTATTTATGAAGGACGACTCGAAGCCAGGTGAGGTTTTTCTAGTTGCTGAGGAAGGTTTCGATGTCTGGTGAATGGGTATAAACACAAACACATGTATATGTATATATGTATGTATGCATGTATTTGTTTATATATATGTATGTGGGTTTGTATATGTATATAGTATGTATATATATAGTTATATATATATACATACACATTTATATATATGTGTGTAAATATAGATATATATATATATATATATATATATATACATATATATATATGTATATATATATATATATATATATATATATATATATATATATATATCATACACATAAGAGAAAGAGAGAGAGAGAGGGAGAGAGAGTGAGAGAGAGAGAGAGAAATACACACAAACCCACTTGTACACACACATACACATCCACAAACACCACACAACCCCATATCATGTTTACACAAACAGTACACAACATTTACAAGCTACTGCCATTTTTTTCTGTCTTTCCCACAGCGTTTTTTTATTATTCTAATAATGGCGAAAAAGAGAGTTTAAGGAAAACAAACACACAAAAATAAAAACGCAGAAAATAATTCAGTTTTAACGAGAGTCCAAAATCTCTGCTATCGATTCAGAATTTCCCCAAAGCTGGGTTATGACTTTGGGAATGAAATATAGATATATAGATTTTTTAAACCACTAAAATAATCGGCTCAGGTGACGAACTCGATCAAAATGTTATAACAAGTCAAACAAACGAGAAAATAAAAGGACCTTTCTCTCTCTCTCTCTCTCTCTCTCTCTCTCTCTCTCTCTCTCTCTCTCTCTCTCTCTAAGGGACCTTTCTGATACTCGACAATGTTTTTATCTCTCTCTCTATCCAAGGGACCTTTCTGATACTCGACAATGTTTTTTTATCTCATTCTCTCCTCTCCTCCTCGCTCTCTCATCTGCTCTCCTCTCTTCCTCTCCTCTCTCTCCAGGAGTTTGCTGGAATTAGAGGAAATCCCCCTTTTTTCTCTTTTCACAGACTTTGTTAGCACTGCGAGATTAATCTGTCTCTCTCTCATCTCTCTCTCGTGCTTCTCTCTCTCTCTCTCTAAGGACCTTCCTGATACTCGACAATGGGTTTTTTTTTTTATCTCTCTCCTCTCTAAGGGACCTTTTCCTGATACTCGATCAGCATGTTTTTTATCCCTCTCTCTCTCTCTCTCTCTCGTCTCTCTCTCTCTCTCTCTCTCTCTCTCTCTCTCAGGACTTTGCTGGAATTAGAGAGAAATCCCCCCTTTTTCTCTTTCACAGGAAGCTTTGTTAGCACTCCCGATTAATTAATTCTCTCTCTCTCAGCTCTCTCTCAATTCTCTCTTCTCTCTCTCTAAGGGACCTCTGATACCGACAATGTTTTTATCTCTCTCCTCTCTACGGAACCTTTCTGATACTCGACAATGTTTTTTATCCCTCTCTCTCTCTCTCTCTCTCTCGCGCTCTCGTCTCTCCACAGGACTTTCTGGAAATTAGAGAGAAATCCCCCCCTTTTCTCTCTCACAGGAACTTTGTTAGCACTCGAGATTAATCTCTCTCTCTCTCTCTCTCTCTCTCTCTCTCTCTCTCCCCAATAGTCGTAAAAACGTCACCGAATTTATTCGCTCAAAGCAAAGTCAGATACGAAATCAGTAAACACCAGAATGGCTTTTGATATATTTATATGTCACATTTTACTTTCGCCCTGACATCAAAGTACGATACTTTATTTCGTTCGCCTTTTCAAATCAACTATTTTTGGAAAAAACTGATATATATATATATATTTTATTTTTTTTTGGGGGGGGGGGGGGTTTGGGGGGGGATACGCAATGTGACTCGATTTAGAAACGTGTCAACAAACACCAGATTATTCAACCACGAATTTTCCCGACACCAAGCCATTTTTTTAAATTTTTTTTCATATATATATTTACTTATATAATTATCACCTACGAGAACGACCACATTTACCGAACAGCAGCACCAATACTTCCAGAGGTAAATCCTTATTCAACACCAATAGTTCCAGAGGTAAAGCTTTATTCAACACCAATAGTTCCAGAGGTCCTTCATTCCTCACAAGCGAAGATAAAATGCATTTACTACCCTATTTCTCCCTATATTCAATAACTTGCTTACATTTTTATCCATTTCTTCGTTAATCTGCTCATTTATTTTTCCTTTTCTAATAACTGATCTCATTTTTTCTGTGTTTCCTATTACGTTCTCTTACTAACTTCAAACGATCACCATATTTTTGGAAACTTGAATTTCAAGTCAATGACCCCTTCGGTGGGCTTCCTCCATATGTATAAGTTTCATCTTAGTATAATACTAATAATAATAATAATAATAATAATAATAATAATAATAATAATAATAATAATAATAATAAATAGATCTAAATATAATTCGATTTTAGTATTCTTCTAGTGGCCAACGTTTCTCTCGGTATCATCCGAGTATGATCATGGCAGTGGGTCGGAGCAGACTGTAGATGCTTATCCACAAAGTATAGACGGATTCAGTAAAAAAGTACCTTCTTTCGTATCCACAAAGTATAGACTGATTTGCCAAGAGAGTGACAAAAGAAACCCGTTCATTATCATACTATAATGGGCGTAATGTCTGTCTGTCTGTCTGTCTGTCTGTCATTCAATCACGGCCAAACGGCTGGTCAGATGGGCATGAAACTGGGCAGGGTTATGGTGGGGACCCCTAAGATGGTTTGTAATCGGGTTTCATCCAACCTACCCCCCTCCTTTATAGGGGGTGGGGTGTGAGAAGGGATTCCGTGAAACGGAGCTGTTTCTGGCCGTGAAACGAGGCTGGTTATTCCCGTAGACTTAGTTACTTTACGATTTTTCATTCATAATTTCTGTACAACTTCCCCGGAGAAAGTCGCGAATATTTCAGCTCGGACACAATAGAAGATGGAAATTATCATCAATATCTGCAAGATTTTTTGAATAACTTAAATCCATCGGGACTGCCAGTGCACAAAATAACGTTGAAGAAGTACTGCCCGGTAATGTTGCTCCGGAATTTCGATCCTGCCAATGGACATTGCAACGGAATGAGGTACACCGTTATGGTGCTAAACTCGCACGTCATCGAAGCAGTGATAGCAACGGGCCCTCACACCGGCAAACGTCTGTTCATCCCCCAGATTCCTCTGATGCCTTCGGACAACCAGTTTCCGTTTCAGTTACGGCGCAGGCAGTTTCTCATCAACCTGGCCTTCTCATTCACTGCAAACAAGTCGCAGGGCCAGACTTTGGATTGTGTTGGTGTGTTTCTGCCGTCACCCATGTTCATGCATGGCCAACTGTATGTGGCGATGAGCAGAGCAACTGCCTCTGCCAACTTGAAATTAAGTTGTGGACAAACTGATAATATTGTGTACAAAGAGGTTCTGTAGTAGGTATGTATAAAAATCGCCCTTATTTTAATATTGCTGAACAAATAGTACATATAAATTTTTCACTTCTTCACCCGTATTTTATCACCCATCGTAGATGGGTCAGTTTGCTAGTGTCTAGAAATTATACACTCTTTCGTATCCACAAAATAGACTGATTCGATGAGAAAGTAACTTAATACAACACTTCATTATACCTTCTTTCGTATGCACAAAATACAGACGAATTCAATGAAAAAGTAACTTAATAAACGTTTTCATTATACCCTCTTTCGTGTCCATTAAATAAAGTCGGACTCAATAAGATAGTAACTAAATAAACCACTTCATTATACCATTCGCATCCACAAAATACAGACGAATTTAATGAGAAAGTAACTAAAAAAAACCTTCATCATACCTTCCTTCGTATCCACAAAATACAGACGAATTTAACGAGAAAGTAACTAAAAAAATAAACCTTCATTATACCTTTCGAATTCACAAAATACAAACGGATTCACTAAGAAAGTCACTTAATAAACCCCTTCATTATACCTTCTTTCGTATCCACAAAATACAGACGAATTTAATGAGAAAGTAACAAAAAAAAAAAAACTTCACTATACGTACCTTCTTTCGTATCCACAAAATACAGACGAATTTAATGAGAAAATAACTAAAAACAATTCATTATACCTTCTTTCGTAGCCTAAAAATACAGACGGATTCATCAAGAAAATAACTTAATAAACCCATTCATTATACCTTCTTTCGTATCCACAAAATAAAGACGGATTCAATGAGAAAGTACCTCAAAAAGAAAACCTTCATTATACCTTCTTTCGTACCAACAAAATACTGACGAATTTAATGAGAAAGTAACATGATAAACCCCTTCATCATACCTTCCTTCATATCCACAAAATAAAGACAGAATCATCAAGAAAGTAACTTCAGGTAAACCATTCATTATACCTCGAAATCATACCACCTTTTGTATCCCCCTTTTATTACAACCAACGACATAAAAAGGATTAGACGCGCTCTCAAAATATTTCGGGGCGAATTAATTACCTCCATCTCAGGATCCCGCGAAGAAGAAGAAGAGGAAGACGAAGGAGAAGAAGAAGGAAAACGTGATCTCCCAAGAGACTTGTCATCCGATATTTATGAAAGGGGATGTCAGTTGCGCATTTGAACCATCACGTCTCACTCATCGTTCTAACCCCCACCCCTACCACCCTCCCCAAACCTCCTACTCTTCACAGAGAGGGGGAAAAATGATTAAACTTCGCTTCTTACACTCCCCCTACCCCCTACCTCTTCCTCCATGCAAGTCTGCACGTCTTCATCTCAATAGCAAGTGAAAAAAAATAATAAAAGACGCTAAAGTGGATTGTTTTGATGCGAGAGACGACCGAGGAATGAAAAAAGGGTCGCGTTCAGCCCGGCAATGAACCGAGCGGAAAACCGTTCTGAAAGGGTCGTAAATGTGGGGTGGCTTAGTGAACAAGGGTTCTGAGAAATAGCGCACGTCAAAGAACGTCATTACGTCATTGGTGCGTGCATGTTACAAAACGCACTGGGAAGAGGCAGCTGGGGAAAAAATGGGTCTGAAGTGTTTATAATTGAAAACATTTCCCATGGCAACTGGATTACCCAGTAATTTTTGCCTCACGTGTCGACGTCGTTTGCATTATATCATTATACAAAGGGACTGGGAAGTAATTGAGAGAAAAGTCTCTTAAGAGAATTTTTCCGGTATGTTTTCGAAATGCTGAGTCAAATAATAATTTTTTCCCCACGTGTTTCAACTATAGTTATATTCCACGAGGAAAGAAAGCAGAAATTGAATATTCTTATCATGTCTCTACCTCGCCTTCTTTCTCTCAGAGTTTTTATTTGAGAACCCTTATTGAGAGAGAGAGAGAAAGAGAGAGAAAGAGAGAGAGAGAGAGAGTGAGAGAGAGAGAGAGAGAGAGGCAAGTAATGTACGGATGTTCATATACGTATGCTCAACGAAGGATAATTATTAATTTCTCAGATCTACAGAGAGAGAGAGAGAGACAGACAGATAGAGAGAGACAGAGAGAGTTACAAATAATGGCCGAGAGCGTCTGCATATAGATATATGCGCCCATATAACTCCTTCCTACGGCCATTCATAGCTAGGAACGAAAGTAAGACAGATATTGGTGGCCATCCATATCGCCCTTCTGAAATTGGTCCGGGTATTTGTCAAAGGACTGAATTTTGGCAGCAGTTATTTGTCTCTCTCCTCCTCCTCCTCCTCCTCCTCCTCCTCCTCCTCCTCTCTTCTTCTTCTTCTTCTTCTTCTTCTTCTTCTTCTTCTTCTTGCTTTTGTTAGGATATTTATTTATCAATTTATTTATGGTGAATACTGCAACACTGTTTACATCTTTCTGTATTTCCCATTACCTTCTGTTACTTCTTTCGAATAAACACCATAATATTTTTTGGAAGGTTAAATTTTAAGTCAGTGGCCCCTCTGGTGGGCTTCCATAAGAATAGGGTTCATCTTCTGAATAATAATAATAATAATAATAATAATAATAATAATAATAATAATAATAACAGAACAAACTATTCGGAACCAACCAGAAAAGACTACACAGCCAACTAAGAGGGAAAGACAACCACCAAGAAATTCCTGAAGCTGAACGAAGTAAGAGACTGGGAAAACATCAGGAGCAATCTGGTATCACACAACAAACATGCAACATGGCTCCAGGAAGTCAAGGCTGAAGAAACACGGAAAATAAAACAAAGATTCACTGACATCACGACAGACACAGTCCAGACACCCAAAACTAAAGAAATGACCTGCCCAAACTGGAAAGCCCCAGGTTCCCGATGAAGGTCACCATGGGATACTCAAAAACTTCAAGGCCCTACACCCAAGAAAAGCAGAACAACTCCAGCATTGTATCACAAATCACCATGCGCCCAAATGGATGACCACAGGAAGAACATCCTTAGTCCAGAAAGACAAGAGTAAGGGAAATATAGCCAGTAACTACAGGCCTATCACCTGCCTACCAATAATGTGGAAGTTACTAAAAGGTATCATCAGCGAAAGGCTATACAACTACCTAGAGGATACAAACACCGTCCCCCACCAACAGAAAGGCTGCAGAAGGAAGTGTAGGGGCATAGAAGACCAATTCCTGATAGACAAAATGGTAATGAAGAACAGTAAGAGACGGAAAACCAACCTAAGCATGGCATGGATAGACTATAAGAAAGCCTTCGACATGGTACCACATACATGGCTAATAGAATGCCTGAAAATATATGGGGCAGAGGAAAACACCATCAGCTTCCTCAAAAATACAATGCGACTGGAATACAATACTTACAAGCTCTGGAATAAGACTAGCAGAGTTTAATATCAGGAGGGGGATCTTCCAGGGCGTCTCACTGTCCCCACTACTCTTCGTAGTAGCCATGATTCCCATGACAAAAGTACTACAGAAGATGGATGCCGGGTACCAACTCAAGAAAAGAGGCAACAGAATTAACCATCTAATGTTCATGGACGACATCAAGCTGTATGGTAAGAGCATCAAGGAAATAGATACCCTAATCCAGACTGTAAGGATTGTATCTGGGGACATCAGGATGGAGTTTGGAATAGAAAAATGCGCCTTAGTCAACATACAAAAGGGCAAAGTAACAAGGACTGAAAGGATAAAGCTACCAGATGGAAACAACATCAAACACATAGATGAGTCGGCATACAAATACCTGGGAATAATGGAAGGAAGGGATATAAAACACCAAGAGATGAAGGACACGATCAGGAAAGAATATATGCAGAGACTCAAGGCGATACTCAAGACAAAACTCAACACCGGAAATATGATAAAAGCCATAAACATATGGGCAGTGCCAGTAATCAGATACAGCGCAGGAACAGTGGAAAGGACGAAGGCAGAACTTCGCAGCATAGATCAGAAAACGAGGAAACAACAATACACAAAGCATTACACCCAAGAGCAAATACGGACAGACTATACATAACACGAAAGGAAGGAGGGAGGGGACTAATAAGCATAGAGGACTGCGTCAACATCGAGAACAGAGCACTGGGGCAATATATGAAGACCAGTGAAGACGAGAGGCAAAAGAGTGCATGGGAAGAAGGACTGATAAAGGTAGACGAAGACCCAGAAATGTACAGAGACAGGAGAAAGACAAGCAGGACAGAGGAAGGCATAACAAACCAATGCACGGACAATACATGAGACAGACTAAAGAATTAGCCAGCGATGACACGTGGCAATGGCTACTGAGGGGAGAGCTCAAGAAGGAAACTGAAGGAATGATAACAGCGGCAAAAGATCAGGCCCTAAGAACCAGATATGTTCAAAGAGCGATAGATGGAAATAACATCTCTCCCATATGTAGGAAGTGCAATACGAAAAATGAAACCATAAACCACATAGCAAGCGAATGTCCGGCACTTGCACAGAAACAGTACAAAAAGAGGCATGATTCAGTGGCAAAAGCCCTCCACTGGAGCCTGTGCAAGAAACACAGTAATAAGTGGTACGAAACCAACCTGAAGGAGTGATAAAAAACGATCAGGCAAAGATCCTCTCGGACTATGGTATCAGAACAGATAGGGTGATACGTGCAAATAAACCAGACGTGACGTTGATTGACAAAATCAATAAGAAAGTATCACTCATTGATGTCGTAATACCATGGGACACCAGAGTTGAAGAGAAAGAAAGGGAAAAAATGGATAAGTATCAAGACCTGAAAATAGAAATAAAAAAGATATGGGATATGCCAGTGGAAATTGTACCCATAATGATAGGAACACTAGGCACGATCCCAAGATCCCTGAAAAGGAATCTGGAATAACTAGAGGCTGAAGTAGCTCCAGGACTCATGCAGAAGTGTGTGATCCTACAACCGGCGCACATAGTAAGAAAAGTGAAGGACTCCTAAGGAGGCAGGATGCAACCCGGAACCCCACACTATAAATACCACCCAGTCGAATTAGAGGACTGTGATAGAGCAAAAAAAAAAAAAAACAATAATAATAATAATAATAATAATAATAATAATAATAATAATAATAATAATAATAATAATAAAAATAATAATAATAATGAACCAAACAAAAACTTCTTTCAGTTTTCTTCTGAAGATTGAAAAAGAAACCCACAAAATCACTGTGTATAACGTGTTTACTTATATGTATTTACATTTTGTTTTACTCAACACTCGAGTACTTTCAGGCCCTATCTGTGGCCGTTTTTCAAGAGATGCATAGGTTGTCAGCCTTATAAGCAAACACGTTAAGCACAGTAATTTTGTGGTTTTCTTTTTCAATAATAATAATGG
This sequence comes from Macrobrachium nipponense, assembly GCF_015104395.2. NCBI lineage: Eukaryota > Metazoa > Arthropoda > Malacostraca > Decapoda > Palaemonidae > Macrobrachium > Macrobrachium nipponense. Next base: position 9,101,300 of record NC_087209.1, on the reverse strand, counting down.
AATATAAAGCATTGGCCAAAGGCCAAGCGCTGGGATCTATTATTAGGTCATTCTCATTCAGCGCAGTTACTCCATTAAAGAATTGTCAGGAAAGTAAGAAGCAAAAAAAAGGAAAAAAAAAGTGAAACTGAGAGTAGATGGGTTTAATTCATAGGTCTAAAAGGAGGAAGACCTTGCAATTGCACCATTAAACAATTGCCTGGAAGTTACGATGGAAAAAAATATGAACATAGATACATCAAGAAGGAATGAAAAGTGTTGCAGCTAGGGGGCGAAGGGACGCTACAAAGGGACCTTAAATGATGCCCACAGTCCATCGCGTGAGGTGCACCACTGACAGAGCTAAATCCCCCTCCCAACCCCAAGCTACCCCTCCCCCTACGGGAACAGCACTTACGAACTGTTCTCTCAGAGCGTCTCACAAACACACAAATCTTAAACTGAAACTGGCCCCGCTTTTTTTACCTTTTTTTTTAATAAGAGTCCACCCTCCCACCCACCCACCTCGTCTCGTTTTCATCTTCGCTTCGGACTCCCGCCTTGAAAAGGACCGAGGGAGGCGGACTAGAGGTTTAATAGCTTCTGAAACGAGGTTAAAATGCTTGACAACTCGGGAGAGGAGATGGTGTTTCTTGGACGCCCAACGTTTACCGTTTTTTTTTTTCTCCGCTTCTACCGTTTTTGAACTTTGGCTATTTCAAACCCTGTTGAAATTTAAGATAGATGAGGTTTTTCTACTTATCTAAAACGTTATGATTCTATAAAGTTGTGTTTATCGAATTGTAATTGTAACTTTGAAATATTTAATATAAAATATGCAATACATATACTATGTGCATATAAAATCTATAATATATGCCTTTGAATATATATGTGCAAATATTTATAATATATATATATATATATATATATATATATATATATATATATATATATATATATATATTCATTCTTTTATGATTCTAAAAAGTTACATTTTATTTTCAAATTGTAACTGTAACTTTGAAATATTGAATATAAATATGCAATACTTATACTATATAATATATAATATATATAATATTAATATATATATATATATATATATATATATATATATATATATATATATATATATATATATATAAACATCAATAATATATGCCGTTGAAAATATATGATATACACATATGTATGTAGCTATATATATCTATTATATCTAATAAATGTATATTTTTATATTATAGAATATATATATAATATATATATATTATTATATATATAGATATCATATATATATAAGTATATAATCTTAATATACCACCTTCGCAAATTATATAAGAAGATTGCTTTTAGATTACGGAAATTAAGTTGAAATTTACTATAGAAATGTTTTTATTCCTTTCTACTTTTATATACATTAAACGTCTGTAAAACTAAAATAAATAATTAAATATAAAAAGTAATTGCATTAACAATGTATACTCATTTATTTGCACGTCAGGATCAAATTTCCATCTTCACGTTTTCACTACGCTTATACTTTGACAAAGCAGAAGTATTAAGTAAACATTTATACTTTGAGAAAGCAAACAAAATAAATATAAGTATATGAAGGAGTTGCATCAACTACTTATGATCATAAGATCTCGTCTTTACCTTCGTTATGCTCTGTCAAAACAGAAGTATTCATTACAAAGTAAATAAATTAAAAATCAATATAAAAAGCAATTGCATTAACTCCTTACAGTCATTATCCCCCACCATTACTGCAGTGGCAAGACATATGATTAATGTGTCAGCACGCCGTACTCCCAGCCTTAATTATGCAAAGCTTATGAATGTAATAACAAGGCCTCCAGACGTCCAGAGTTACAACTGTCTCTCTCTCTCTCTATCTCTCTCGCAACACACTTTCCCACTCTCTCTCTCTCTCTCTCTCTCTCTCTCTCTCTCTCTGGACGTCCAGATTTTCACCTTCTCTCTCTCTCTCTCTCTCTCTCTCTCTCTTTCTGGACGTCCAGATTTTCACCTTCTTCCCCCTGACGTCTTGGAGAGAGGAGAGAGAGAGAGAGAGAGAGAGAGAGAGAGAGAGAGAGAGAGAGAGAGAACGTCTTCCTTCCTCGATTCGTATAAAGAGGATCCACCCAACCGCTGAGTTTTTGCAGTTCACTTTTTGGGAGACTTTGGCTTTTCCATTGATTAGGGATGTGTTTCGTTTGAATTCGCATGAAGTTAATGGCTTTCTCATTCCTTTAATGTCCTTGAAAAACATTTATTTATTTATTTATTTATTTCCGGTTTCATATTCATCGTCCTGTAGTATATATATACAAAAGTAGACGTGCACACATGAAACACGTACCCCTATATATACACATACATACATGCATATAAGTCTATGTCTATATATATATAATATATATATATATATATATATATATATATATATATATGTACATATTATATGTATGTATATTTGTGTATATATATAAATAAATACATAGACAGACTTATATGTATGTATGTATGTATGTGTATATACAGGTGTATATGTATGTAGGTATGTATTTTGTATATATATACATATATTATACACATATAATCTACATAAATATTTTTAAAGAGACATCTAACACCCTTCGTCTTCCAATAATCTTCAACAACCACACTTCAATTCTCTAAAGGATAGATGGCTCAACAATCCTTTAAAGTAACCTAACCTAACCATTGCTTACATATCTGGCAGATAGGAGGTTAGAGTGAATATTTACCAAGAAACCTATTACTAGTGGAAGAGAAGATCCATATTTGCGAAGGATAATTTGCCTAAACTTAATAATAAATGAAAAATTATTCATTACTAACGATGAATTTCAACTGTCTTATAAGAGGACGATAAGGAGATTAGCTGACTGAGTGATTTACAACATTACAATATCCTATCAACACAATGTTTAGTCAAACATCTTCAGAAACAGAAGTTCCCTAAAGAACAACATCTCCTTAGGAACTACAGATAAGCCTCACTGAATTAATATTCTACACGAAGAACACTCCATCTACCACTTGTCTAGAAGACTTCATGCCATTCACCAAGATATGTTTACCTTTGGGAACTATGTAGTGATCCAATCATGCTAAGAAGTTGGTTACAATAATACTAAGGAGTTGGTTAATTTTGGGAAACTGAGAGATAGATTTACATTAACTGATGAACTCCAGGTCTACGGGGGATGTTGTTATTCTGTCTGGAACTTATGATTATAGTCAAGAAGAGAAACTTCCTCTGTTTTGTGAGAGGTTGGAAGACTAAGTGTAAATATTTTCTTTCGTGAAAATATTTACACTTGTCATAGGTAGCGTGGAATCATTCGGCTTAACAAGATATATGGCGTTTCAAGTTCTGTATCCATGTGTAATGCAGTTACCAAATAGATTGGGATGTAATGGAACATAAAATTTACGTCAAAAGCCAAGCGCTGGGACCTAAGATGAGGTCATTCGCTGCTGAACGGGAAATTGAGAGTGAATAGCTTTTATTAAAGGTGTAACATGAGGAAAACCTCGTATTCCACGGTGAAAAAATTGTAAAAGAGAAGGTGAAAAGTAAGATAGAATAAAGATACTACGAACGGAGGTACAGCAAAAGGAATGAAAGGAGTTGCAGCTAGGGGCCGAAGTGGCGCTGCAAAGAACCTCAAGTAATGCCTATGGGGTACCAAATATGTTTAATGTCTTCTGATTGGCTTAAAATTCCTCGTATCAACCCACGAAAATACATCGTAATTGCATGCGGAAACTACAAGCAAATTAATTTTAAAAAATCATAAAGAAATGCTTGCAGAAAAAAAAAAATTTCCACGATGTTTTATCTCGTCTATGCCTAAAATGTGAAGAACAATTTGCCCAGTGCAGTTATGGAACCTTCTGATATCCAAATATTTAAGCTAGGAGCAAATTCATTCCTACTCTCTGCTTCTGACGTCTCCTGAATTTCAGCTGTATCGGTTTTATATTCTATTCCCTCATAATGATCTGTTTATCCACCTTCTCTCTCTCTCTCTCTCTCTCTCTCTCTCTCTCTCTCTCTGCGAGCTGATTTCTCTTTGGAGCCCTCTCGGGGTTTATACGGGCCTTTTCTATTCTCTCGTACTTATCTGTTTATCACCTTCTCTCTCTCTCTCTCTCTCTCTCTCTCTCTCTCTCTCTCTCTCTCTCTCTCTCTCTCTCTCTCTTTGGAGTCCTCTTGGGTTTATGTAAGTCTGTCGACCCTTTCCAAAAAAGTTTCCAGATGAAGACTTCAAAGAGAGATATAAAAAACGATTTAATGCACTCGACGCATCTCAAAAGACAATCGTCCAGCCTGTAATTAGAAGCAACCGCAAATCAGAGGGGGTACGTACGCGCACAAAATGCAGAGCCCGTAATTATGTGGTTAACGTATAGCTATGTATTTACCGCACGTCAGCGGGGCGGGGAGGGGGGGACAGCTTAATTGAGAGATAAAACATATCCCCTCCTCTCGTCTGGTGCCAGTGGGCAAGACACAAAGATAAACACTGCGTCTCTACGACCTTCATTCCTCCCAGTCGTAGGATGGCATGGAAATGGAAGTCTAAATGATTACTACTGTTTAAAACAATGTGGTATTTTTAGCTTGATTTGTTTTGTGGTAGATTTTCATATATGCTTTTTTTATTCAGTTTCTTCGTCCCTAAATTTATAATCCCCAGTAATAATAATAATTAATAATAATAATTAATAATAATAATAATAATAATAATAGTAATAATAATAATAATAATAACACACCAAAAGATGAAGGACACGATCAGGAAAGAATATATGCAGGGACTCAAGGCGATACTAAAGTCAAAACTCAACGCCGGAAATATGATAAAAGCCATAAACACATGGGCAGTGCCAGTAATCAGATGCAGCGCAGAAATAGTGGAATGGACGAAGGCAGAACTCCGCAGCATAGATCAGAAAACCAGGAAATATATGACAATACACAAAGCACTACACCCAAGAGCAAATACGGACACACTATACATAACACGAAAGGAAGGAGGGAGAGGACTACTAAGTATAGAGGACTGCGTCAACATCGAGAACAGAGCACTGGGGCAATATCTGAAAACCAGTGAAGACGAGTGGCTAAAGAGTGCAGAGGAAGAAGGATTAATAAAAGTAGACGAAGACCCACAAATATACAGAGACAGGAGAATGACAGACAGAACAGAAGGCGGGCACAACAAACCAATGCACGGACAATACATGAGACAGACTAAAGAACTAGCCAGCGATGACACATGGCAATGACTACAGAGGGGAGAGCTAAAGAAGGAAACTGAAGGAATGATAACAGCGGCACAAGATCGGGCCCTAAGAACCAGATATGTTCAAAGAGCAATAGACGGAAATAACATCTCTACCATATGTAGGAAATGCAATACTAAAAATAAAACCATAAACCACATAGCAAGCGAATGCCCGGCACGTGTACAGAACCAGTACAAAAAGAGGCATGATTCAGTGGCAAAAGCCCTCCACTGGAGCCTGTGCAAGAAACGTCAGCTACCTTGCAGGTAATAAGTGGTACGAGCACCAACCTGAGGAGTGATAGAAAACGATCAGGCAAAGATCCTCTGGGACTATGGTATCAGAACGGATAGGGTGATACGTGCAAACAGACCAGACGTGACGTTGATTGACAGTCAAGAAGAAAGTATCACTCATTGATGTCGTAATACCATGGGAACCAGAGTTGAAGAGAAAGAGAGTGCTCCCATAATCATAGGAGCACTAGGCACGATCCTAAGATCCCTGAAAAGGAACCTAGAAAAACTAGAGGCTGAAGTAGCTCCAGGACTCATGCAGAAGAGTGTGATCCTAGAAACGGCACACATAGTAAGAAAAGTGATGGACTCCTAAGGAGGGAGGATGCAACCCGGAACCCCACACTATAAATACCACCCAGTCGAATTAGAGGACTGTGATAGAGCAAAAAAAAAATAATAATAATAATGATAATAATAATAAAAAGACTATACAACTACCTAGAGGAGACAAACACCATCCCCCACCAACAGAAAGGCTGCAGAAGGAAGTGTAGGGGCACAAAAGACCAGCTCCTGATAAACAAAATGGTAATGAAGAACAGTAGGCGAAGAAAACCAACCTAATCATGGCATGGATTGACTATACGAAAGCCTTCGACATGATACCACACACATGGCTAATAGAATGCCTAAAAATATGTGGCAGAGGAAAACACCATCAGCTTCCTCAAAAATACAATGCTACTGGAATACAATACTTACAAGCTCTGGAATAAGACTAGCAGAGTTTAATATCAGGAGGGTGATCTTCCAGGGCGACTCACTGTCCGAACTACTCTTCGTAGTAGCCATGATTCCCATGACAAAAGTACTGCAGAAGATGGATGCTGGGTACCAACTCAAGAAAAGATGCAACAGAATTAACCATCTGATATTCATGGACGACATCAAGCTGTATGGTAAGAGCATCAAGGAAATACATACCCTAATCCAGAATTTAAGGATTGTATCTGGGGACATCAGGATGGAGTTTGGAATAGAAAAATGTGCCTGGGTCAACATACGAAAGGGCAAAGTAACAAGGACTGAAGTGATAAAGCTACCAGATGGGAGCAACATCAAACACAGATGAGACGGGATACAAATACCTGGGAATAATGGAAGGAGGGGATATAAAACACCAAGAGATGAAAGACACGATCAGGAAAGAATATATACAGAGATTGAAGGCGATACTCAAGTCAAAACTCAACGCCGGAAATATGATAAAAGCCATAAACACATGGGCAGTGCCACTAATCAGGAATAGTGGAATGAACGAAGGCAGAACCCCGCATCATAGACCAGAAAACTACGAAACATATGACAATACACAAAGAACTACACCAAAGAGCAAATACGGACAGACTATACATAACACGAAAGGAAGGAGGGAGAGGACTACTAAGTATAGAGGACTGCGTCAACATCGAGAACAGAGCACTGGGGCAATATCTGAAAACCAGTGAAGACGAGTGGCTAAAGAGTGCATGGGAAGAAGGATTGATAAAAGTAGACGAAGACCCACAAATATACAGAGACAGGAGAATGACAAACAGAACAGAAGACGGGCACAATAAACCAATGCACGGACAATACATGAGACAGACTAAAGAACTAGCCAGCGATGAAACATGGCAATGGCTACTGAGGGGAGAGCTCAAGAAGGAAACTGAAGGAATGATAACAGCGGCACAAGATCAGGCCCTAAGAACCAGATATATTCAAAGAACGATAGATAGAAATAACATCTCTCCCATATGTAGGAAGTGCAGTAGGAAAAATGAAACCATAAACCACATAGCAAGCGAATGTCCGGCACTTGCACAGAACCAGTACAAAAAGAGGCATTATTCAGTGGCAAAAGCCCTCCACTGGAGCCTGTGCAATAAACGTCAGCTACCTTCCAGTAATAAGTGGTACGAGTACCAACCTGAAGGAGTGATAGAAAACGATCAGGCTAAGATCCTCTAGGACTATGGTATCAGAACAGATAGGGTGATACATGCAAATAGACCAGACGTGACGTTGATTGATAAAATCAAGAAGAAAGTATCACTCATTGATGTCGTATACCATGGGACACTTGAGTTCAAGAGAAAGAGAGGGAAAAAATGGAGAGGGAAAAAATGGATAAGTATCAAGACCTGAAAATAGAAATAAGAAGGATATGGGATATGCCAGTGGAAATTGTACCCATAATCATAGGAACACTAGGCACGATTCCAAGATCCCTGAAAATGATTCTAGAAAAACTAGAGGCTGAAGTAGCTCCAGGACTCATGCAGAAGAGTGTGATCCTAGAAACGGCGCACATAGTAAGAAAAGTGATGGACTCCTAAGGAGGGAGGATGCAACCCAGAACCCCACACTATAAATACCACCCAGTCGAATTGGCAGATTGTGATAGACACACACACACACACACACAAAATAATAATAAGTATCAAAACCAGAAAATCGGGGATATGGGATATGCCAGTGGAAATTGCACCCATAATTCATGGGAACACTAGGAGGAACGATCCCAAGATCCCTGAAAAGGAATCTGGAAAAACTAGAAGATGCCGAAGTATGGCTCCAAGACTCGTGCAGAAGAGTGTGCATCATAAAAAGAGTGTGCTCCATAAAGTGCGAGTAACATTACAAGTATTTATTGCATAGAATGGTACTTGGACTTTTTGGACATCCTGCATATACATATGTATATACGAATATATATACAGATACATATATCTACATCAGCACCAATGGCATCTCCCGTCTATCCCAGGGCAATGGGGACCTATTGTCTAGAGCTCAAAGCCGTGATAGCGAACAGAGTCATAATAGTAGAGCCTCAATCCACGATAGAACCCGAACATCGTTAGAGGAGGATTACCTGGGACGCCAATAGGCGTCGTAAGCCGACCCCCCACCCCCCGCCCAGCCTCAACCACACACGAGGTCCCCAAAGGACAGGTAACAAGTAACTAGCTCTTGCAGCAACACACCTGGAATTCGTCTGTTGATTTGAATAGCTGGAATCACTGGTGAATAACAACAACAACAACAACAACAACAACACAACAACAACAACAATGATAATAATAATAATAATAATAATAATAATAATAATAATAATAATAATAATAATAATAATGAGAAAGTAAATCCACAATAATAGGCCTGTTTGAAATTGTTATTTGAAATACAAAGCAGATTGACGAGGAGGACCGTGCAGGTCATCGAAAGCTTTCTGCTTTGTATTTTAAATAACAAGATCAAACAGACATATTACTGGGGATTTACTTTTCCATTTTATTGACTCATGTGATTATGAGTATTCTTTGAATAATAATAATAATAATAATAGATCTGAAAATAGAAATAAGAAGGATATGGGATATGCCAGTGGAAATCGTACCCATAATCATAGGAGCACTAGGCACGATCCCAAGATCCCTGAAAAGGAATCTAGAAAAACTAGAGGCTGAAGTAGCTCCAGGACTCATGCAGAAGAGTGTGATCCTAGAAACGGCACACAGAGTAAGAAAAGTGATGGACTCCTAAGGAGGCAGGATGCAACCCGGAACCCCACACTATAAATACCACCCAGTCGAATTGGAGGACTGTGATAGAGCAAAAAAAAAAAAAAAAAAAAAAAAAAAAAAATAATAATAATAATAATAATAATAATAATAATAATAATACTGTTAAAAAGGATGGCAGAATTAAACGAGTTGATTTTATATATTGTTTTTTTCTATTTTCCTTACAATTCGCTTCTCAGGCTCAGCGAATTGTAAGGAAAATAGAAAAACAATATATAAAATCAACTCGCTTAATTCTGCATATTGTTTTTTTTCTATTTTCCTTACAATTCGCTTCTCAGGCTCAGCGAATTGTAAGGAAATAGAAAAAACAATATATAAAATCAACTCGCTTAATTCTGCCATCCTTTTTAACAGTATTTGCCTAAAGAGGGTCTTCTACCAAAATAATAATAATAATAATAATAATAATAATAATAATAATAATAATAATAATAATAATAATAATAATAATAATAATAATGAACCAAACAAAAACTTCTTTCAGTTTTCTTCTGAAGATTGAAAAAGAAACCCACAAAATCACTTTGTAACTTATTTACTTCTAAGTATTTACATTTAGTTTTACTCCACACTCGAGTACTTTCAGGCCCTGTCTGTGGCCCATTCTCAAGAGATGTTTGGGATGTTAGCCTGGGTCAAGGCCCAGCAGTCTTCTGGAACTTCTTCTCGTTGAGCTGTCATTTATGTGATGGCTGTTTTGGTTTTCTTGAGAGTTGCCAATCCCCTCTTGTCGCTCTGATATCCTGAGCTGATGGTCAATGGGATTCACCCTTGTGGTAAGGGTGTGGTCACCAAAAGTCTGTTGGGCAGGAAACCTAATCTCCAGGTCAGCAGGGTCAATCTTAGCTTCTTTTAATATCAAAGCTCGGCTTATAAGATCCCATAAGCCGAGCTTTGATATTAAAAGAAGCTAAGATTGACCCTGCTGACCTGGAGATTAGGTTTCCTGCCCAACAGACTTTTGGTGACCACACCCTTACCACAAGGGTGAATCCCATTGACCATCAGCTCAGGATATCAGAGCGACAAGAGGGGATTGGCAACTCTCAAGAAAACCAAAACAGCCATCACATAAATGACAGCTCAACGAGAAGAAGTTCCAGAAGACTGCTGGGCCTTGACCCAGGCTAACATCCCAAACATCTCTTGAGAATGGGCCACAGACAGGGCCTGAAAGTACTCGAGTGTGGAGTAAAACTAAATGTAAATACTTAGAAGTAAACAAGTTACAAAGTGATTTTGTGGGTTTCTTTTTCAATAATAATAATAATAATTGTAGGTATATTGAGTTCGTAATCAGTTGTAAAAATTTAAATAAATAAATACAATTAATACCTAAATAAGGAACACTATAGTAAGTGCATTCATAAAGGTCTAGTCCGCGTGACCTTATTTTAACGTAATCCACTTACCAAAAAAGGAGTGAATGAATATATAAATATTGTTCATATGTAAATATTGTTCAGCTACATTAAATGACAATGAAAATTCCCAAGCAGTATTAACAAAATTATTTTAATTCGGAAATAAATAAATAAACAGGTTACTCACATAGTAACTAATACCCAAGCGCAGTATTAACAAAATTATTTCAATTCAGGAATAAATAAATAAACAGGTTACTCACGTAACTAATACCCAAGCTATCCTTCTCCTGAATCTTCAGACTAAAAAAAAAAGAATACAAATAACATTTCCTTTCAAAATACCTAAGTAAAACAATAGCTGATACGAAAACCTGGTCTTCCCCCAGTCTCAGTTACAGAATCGTCATACATCAAATCAGGATAAATATGCACTGCATTATCCCTCGACCGGACTGTCGTGTTTACTCTGCGGAAGATACGAATTCCGCGCAAACAGTTCAAGCGACCAGGTCTGTGTCTGCGTGTCTCTGGGTGTGTTTTGAGAATTCGACGCAGTTCGTACATTTCTGCTTTATCTAAGAAATAGATGCAGTTCGTGTCTTCCTTTTTGTTTCTAGAGTACAGGCTAGCCAGGGGTAAGATTATTCTAATACTCTCTTGTAGCCCAGGACCTAAGAACTGTCTTTTGGTCGAGAATTCGCCACTAGTAGATTCACATCAACCGTGCATTTGATGTCTAGGCCAGCAGTCCCTTACGACGCTCCTGATTGGCGGTTGATAAGCCAATCACAGGGCTAGAAACTCTCAGTCTCTCTCTCTCGAGAGAGAAAGTTCACATGGGCAGGATGTAATATGTTCCACCTCTCCTGAGGGATACTTTTGAAAGACGTATGTCCCTCAGGAGAGGTGGAATATAGATCCTACCCATGTGAACGCTCGAGAGAGACCGAGAGTTTCCAGCCCTGTGATTGGCTTATCATCAGCCAATCAAGAGCGTCGTAAGGGACTGCTGGCCTAGACATCAAATGCACGGTTGATGTGAATCTGCTACAGTACGTAAATTTTTGCCTTATCGTGAAAGCAACACAGTTTCTTCCTATTTAATTCGAGAGGACAGGCTACCCAAGAGGAATGGTAAACTATCGCTGAGGGTACAAAAAAGAGTTAAGGGAAAACATCCTCTTTTGTAGACCAGGGCCGAAGAACGCAATGCAAGAGAAGATGGATGTGAAGGTTCTATGAAAGGATAAAAGTATACCACTAAAATCATTCGTTACACCACGAAAAACAGTTTGTCCAAACTGATGAATTGCATCCCTCCCTCACCCACAGAACATTTCAAGTTAAATACACAAACTGTCATTATTTTTTACGGATTACCATTCAAAAAGATTCCGTTTTTACTGCAAAACCCACAAAATTTCTGAAGTGTTAGATCTAGTTCTTCATAAAGCATTTCTCCTAGTGGAAATAGCGAAAACGGAATCGTTCAAATAAAAAATGCCTTTTTCCTCATCTTTAAGAGAATTGTCCGTTTTTAAACTTCCAAATGAATTACCTTGTTACCAGCCAATTCAAGAAACTTTTTTACTTTCCCGTGATGATGTTTGGGGGACTTTTATGAAATTTTATGAAAGCCGATAAAGTTCCCGAGTTAACTAAATGAAAAGGAATGCGTCGTTTATTAAAGTTTGAAGAAAACTTCATAATTCCAGTGACGCTTTATATTTGAATGGATAAATTTAATATGCGAATTATGCTTTTCTAATACTGAAGAAGCTGTATATATTATTTAACTTCTTAAAGTAATAGTGATAGCTACACGAGCACTTTCTAAATCAATACCAGATACAATGGTACTTCCTAAAGTAATAATAACAGCCGCAATAACACTTTCTAAATCAATAATAGCTGATACAATATTACTTCCTAAAGTAATAGTAATAGCTACAATAGCCCTTTCAAAAGTAATAATTAGAGTTACAGTAACACTTTTTAAATTAATAATAATAGTTACAATAGCACTGTCTAAAGTAATAACAACAGTTGCAATAGCACAGTATAAAGTAATAAGAACAGCTGCAATAGCATTGTCTAAAGTAATAACAACAGCTGCAATAGCACTGTCTAAAGTAATAAGAACAGCTGCAATAGCATTGTCTAAAGTAATAACAACAGCTGTAATAGCATTGTCTAAAGTAATAACAACAGCTGCAATAGCACTGTCTAAAGTAATAACAACAGCTGCAATAGCACTGTCTAAAGTAATAACACAGCTGCAAATAGCACTGTCTAAAGTAATAACAACAGCTGCAATAGCACTGTCTAAAGTAATAACAACAGTTGCAATAGCACTGTCTAAAGTAATAACAACAGCTGCAATAGCACTGTCTAAAGTAATAACAACAGCTGCAATAGCACTGTCTAAAATAATAAGAACAGCTGCAATAGCACTGTCTAAAGTAATAACAATAGCTGCATTAGCACTGTCTAAAGTAATATTGGCAGATACAACAGTAATTCCTATGATAATAATAGCTAGAATAGCGCTGTCTAGAGTAATAACAACAGCTGCAACTGCACTTTTTAAAGTAATAGCTTGAGCTACAGTAATAAAAACAGCTGCAATAGCACTGTCTAAAGTGAAATAGCTGCAATGGTACTGTCTAAAGTAATAACAACAGCTGCAATAGCACTATCTAAAGTAATAACAACAGACTCTACAATAAGAGCAGAAAAAAAGGGGCGTCTTCAGGACGAAGCAACTTTTCATGATAATGGACATCCTGTCCCACTCCATCTCTCGAAGACGGAAGCATCTTCCCATTTCAGCGAGTTTCGAAAGTCTCATGCAAAAGGGGGCCACGGAAAAGTTTGGCAAGAAACAGAAATGAATTGGCCCCCCCTGGCCAAGAAGCGAAGGCAGAAAAGGAATGACGGCCAGAATATACGAAAAGTATACGAAAGCTATACAAGAAAGTTCCAGTGAATAGTCGTTCGTCTGTTGCAAATCCATCTCACTTTAGTATTATTATTATTATCATTATTATTATTATCAAAAGCTACCGGACAGTTCCAGTGAATCCTCGTTCGTCTGCTGCAAATCCATCTCAATTTAGTATCATTATTATTATTATTAAAAGCTACCAGACAGTTCCAGCGAATAGTCGTCGGTCTGCTGCAAATCCATCTCAATTTATTATTATTATTATTATTATTATTATTATTATTATTATTATTATAATTAATTAATCAGATGGAAACTTATTCATATACAACAAGGCCACCACAGGAACCACTTGACTTGAAATACAAGCTTCCGAAGAATATTATGGTATATTCAATACTTCTTCTTCTTCTTCTTTTCCTTCTTATTCTTCTTCGTCTCCTTCTTCTTCTTCTCGAAATGAAAAACACGAGACAGTATGGGAGAAAGGAAAACACTGTCGCCCTCGTCTTCGAAGACGAGATGGGACTCGGGGGAGGGGAAAACTCGTCCATGTTAACTTACGCAACTTTTTGTAACTTTCCCTTGAAAATCGTCTATACAGGCGGGACGATCCGGAATGGGCTTTTTCATCAGTGATAACCAAGTAGAGCAGGGGATCGGATCGTCTCTTAACGTAAAGTTTTCTATTCAAGCAAAAAAGTTATATTTTGAAACGCGGGCCTGGGGGAAATGTCGGCTAATTCCGACGGGACTTTGCTTTCCAATGATTATCTTGGCTGAAAAGGGGAAGGGGGCGGGGTCCTGTCCTGTGCATGGCCTCTTATTTGAGGTAATATACATATTGGCTGAAAGGGGGCGGGGCATCCTGTCCTGTGCATGGCCTGTTATTTGGAGGAATATACATATTGGTTGAAAGGGGGGGGGGGGAGACGTCGTGGTCCCTGTTGCATAGTCTCTTATTTGGAGGAATATACATAATGGCTGAAAGGGGGCGGGGCTCCTGTCCTGTGCTTGGCCTCTTATTTGGAGGTATACCATTACTGTTGAAAGGGGGAGACATCCTGTCCTGTGCCATGGCCTGAATTTTTGGAGGAATACATATTGGCTGAAAGTGGGGGGGGGGGGGGGTGCCCTGACCTGTGCCAGCCTCTTATTTGGAGGAATATACATATTGGCTGAAGGGGGGGGGGGGGGCGTCCTGTCGTGTGCATGGTCTCTTATTGGAGGAATATACATACATGAGTTTCTCGACTCGACGAAAGAGACGCTTTGACGTAAGACATGTTTATTTATTGTTTATTGAGAAGAGAAGGTTTGGACGTGTAACCTAGTATTCTAGCCCAAACCTGTAGACAATTAGCTCGCATATCCATTTTTACCTAAAGGACGAAGCCTTCTGCCTGTCGTAGAATAAAGTATGACACACGCAATACATTCTTATGACGTTAACAGATGATACAGATTGCCCCATTACTATAATACGGCCACGCCCACCCTGTGAACTTAATTACAACCCACTTCTATTGTCACCCATTTTTATGCCGAAAGATAAATCTATTTTTCGGTGGCTTTAATTATACTCTGTAGCGGCTGTATAGAAAACTAGATTGCGCCGAAGACTCTTTGACGCAATTTTTAAATTATTATTATTGTAGCTATCATTACTACTTTAGAAAGTGCTGTTGAAGCTGTTATTATCACCTTTAGAAAATGTAATTATATATATATATATATATATATATATATATATATATATATATATATATTTACACACACACATACACACACACACACACCACTCAATTATATATATATTATAATATATATATATATATATATATAGATTATAATATATTTATATATATATATATATATAGTATATAATGTATCACGAAGGAACACGTACTTGAGAAACATCCTTAAAATCCACGTAGAAGAAAGGTAAGTGAAACAGGGACTTGGAACAAGTACTTTCGTAATGTGAAATTGGAAAAATGTAGAAAATACTAACGAAAGTACTTGTTCCAAGTCTCTGTTTCACTTGCCTTTCCTTTCTACAGTGGATATATATAGATATATATATATATATATATATATATATATATATATATATATATATATATATATACATACATACATATATATACATATATATATATATATCTTATATCTATATATATATATATATATATATATATATATATATATATATACATACATACACGCACATATATATATATATATATATATATATATATATATATATATATATATATATATATATATATATATATATATTATATACATAACAACGCATATAATTTGTACATCGGATTTATCAGTTCAAGCTTAACGCTTCAACGAAATTCTCATTGTGGTCTGTTGAGACTGAAACGTCAGCCTTTTGAGATATCCTGCTACGCTAAAAGAGATTATTTACTCTTGCATATTTATCCTTCAGCGTGCAACAAAGATAGTCTATTGACGATAAACTCCATGTTTATATTCTTCGAAGTCAGCTTCTCAATTCCATGTTTACAGCGAGCCAGGTCCCCGCTCAATTATTCAAAAACTACCTGCGTGAATGTTCGGGATATTCGAGCAGTTATTTTCAACAGACATTCTCTCTCTCTCTCTCTCTCTCTCTCTCTCTCTCTCTCTCTCTCTCTCTCTCTCAAAGACGCACACATACGTGAATGATCTGTATGTATATATATATATATATATATATATATATATATATATATATATATATATATATATATATATATATAACATTTATGTATGTGTAAGTGTCTCTGAAAGAGGAGAGAGAGAGAGAGAGAGAGAGAGAGAGAGAGAGTGGAAAGAGAGAGAGAGAGAGAGAGAGAGAGAGAATGTCTGTTGAAAATAACTGTGGTATATATAACAATATCTATTATGTATATATCTATTAATAATACTTATAATTATATATATATATATTATATAATGTATATCAAGTCTTATTCCCTTGCTAGCCTTCACTTTTAACAGCCAGACGTCTTGAACCTAGTTCATAAAACAACAGGAGAAAAAAAAACCCTAAAAACAACGTATAAGACACTATTCCATTCACAGACTGAAATCCCAGGACGGAACCTCAGCTTAAACCTATTATCCCCTTTCCCTTCTGCAGGCACAACGACCTCCCCTGGAACCTGAGGATGTTCCTGCACAACAAACTGCATTCCTTCAACCTCTCGGCTGACCTGACGGAGGAGAAGCCCTGGAGGAAGTCGCCCTTCTCTCACACTGACCTGCCCAGGCTTCGCCAAGGGCACGTCGCTGCTCAAGTGAGTTATTGAATGTGGAGTTATACTTTTTTTTAACGTAGGGGGCCGTCGGGATGGGCAACTATTGTCATTCTGTTGGAGGAATGGCACGGAATAATAAAAATGTTACTGAATGTGAATTTATACTGTCTTTAACGTAGGAGGCCGTCGGGATGGGCAAACTATTGTCGTTCTGTTGGAAGAATGGCCTGGAATAATAAAATTGTTATTGAATGTGAATTTATACTTTCTTTAACGTAGGAGGCCGTCAGGATGGGCAAACTATTGTCGTTTTTTGGAGGAATGGCATGGAATTATAAAGAAGTTATTGAATGTGATTTTATACTTTCTTAACGTAGTAGGCCGTAGGGATGGGCAAACTATTGTCGTTCTGTTGGAGGAATGTCATGGAATTATAAAAATGCTACTGAATGTGAATTTATACTTTCTTTAACGTAGGGGGCCGTCAGAATGGGCAAACGATTGTCGTTCTGTTGGATGAAAGGCATGGAATTATAAAAAAAGGTTATCGAATGTGACGTTAAACTTTTTAAAGTAGAAGCCGTCGGGATGGGCAAACTATTAAAAAACCTTTCTCACCCCCACTTCAATAAAAAAAAAAAATTCTTGCACTATCCCTCTGAGTAATGTCATTTCTAAACCTGACAAAGTCATCTAATTACCATCCTCATATTAAAAAAATATATATATTTTTGTATTAAAATATGAATATCATTCTATTCCTCAAAAAAACCTTCAAATAAATCCCTTCCTCTCATTTCAACAAAAAAACTCACCCTGCACTACCCCTCTCATTAATGTTATTTCTAAACCTGACAAAGTCATCCTATTACCTTCCTCATATTAAAAAAAAAAACTATAATTTTCATTGTACATATTAATATCCATTGTGTTCCTCAAAAAAAAAAAAAAAAAAAAAAACACATTCAAATTACTTCCTTCCACTTCAATAAAAAAAACCCACCCGGCACTAGCCCTCTGAGTAATGTCATTTCTAAACCTGGCAAAGTCATCCAATTGCCTACCTCATTAAAAAAAATGATATTTTTCATAAAAAAATAAAATAAAACTATTTTTCATTGTATAGATATCAATATCAATCTATTCCTCAAAAAAAAATTCAAAGACCTTCTTTCCTCCCACTTCAGTAGGAAAAAACCCACCTGGCACTACCCCTCTGAGTAATGTCATTTCTATACCGGACAAGGTCAAATTACACTCCTCATTAAAAAAAAAAGAAAATAAAAAAATAAAAAAACTTTTTTATTGTAAGAATATCAATATCATTCTATTCCTAAAATAAAAAGTAAAGACCATTCAAAGATCTTCCTTCCTCCCACTTCAATAAAAAAATAAATAAATAAAAAAAAAAAAACCCACCCAGCACTAAACATCCCCCCCACCCTCACTACTATCTCACACCGTCCCACGTGACCTGAAAAGAAGCAAGCCAGCGCCTACCATCATTCCCTCTCCCGTATTATGAATTCCGAATGCAGCCCCGGCTAAGATGTTGCAATTTCTCTCTCCTCCCCCCCTCCCTTCGCACCCCCCACCCCCACCGACACAAACGAGTTCAGTGCCGACGAGACCGGAAAGTCCACCGGGACGTAGTAATGGGGCTTGGAGGTGGGGGGAGGGGGGGTTAGCGGCCCCTCTGAATCGATAAACGTTTCCTTTGGGGGATTATCTGTTTATTTATTTCATCGGCGCCTTTGCTTGCTCGTGCTGCTGCTGAAGTTGATGCTCAAACGTTTGTAGCGTCTCTCTCTCTCTCTCTCTCTCTCTCTCTCTCTCTCTCTCTCTCTCTCTGTGAGTCATCAAACGTTTCTTGCTAGTTTTTGTGTGTGAGTCAAGTAGTGTGGCTGAGATTGTGTATATGTGTGTGCGTGTTTGAGACACTCTCTCTCTCTCTCTCTCTCTCTCTCTCTCTCTCTCTCTCTCTCTGACTCATCATCAAACGTTTCTTGCTAGTTTTATTGTGTGAGTCGAGTAGTGTGGCTGAGATTGAGTGTGTGTGTGTGTTAATGTGCTTGGGGCCTAGTTTCTCTCTCTCTCTCTCTCTCCTCTCTCTCTCTCTCTCTCTCTCTTTTTGTCAATCATAAAACGTTTTCTAGAGCGTTCGGGACACTATCTGTGTGTGTGTGTGTCTTTGTGTGTGTGCAATTTATGTAGTTTCACAGTTTAATCCCGTGGGTGCTTGTAAGTGCGTTAGAGATTTAGTTTCTGTGTGTGTGTGTGTGTGTGTGTGTGTGTTTAAACAGATGGTATAAAAGCTTGAGACTGCGTGATTTTACACTCATAAAACGTTCGCAAATATTTAGGACTCTTCGTTGTGTCACTGCGTTCTCTCTCTCTCTCTCTCTCTCTCTCTCTCTCTCTCTCTCTCTCTCTCTCTGTCGATGCAAGGTTTCCCAACGGTTCCGGGAGCTATACATATTTGCTTATACGAGTCAGTTGTTTGTGTGTGTGTATGTGTGTGTTTGTGAGTCTGCTGCTGGTGAATGCGTCAGTAAGCTTTAGGTGTGAGAGCTTTCTTGCCTCACACCGTCATTTTGCAACTCTTAATACCGCCACTGGTGAATATATTATAGCGTCATCATACTGACCTTTCCTTTTTTAGCCTAAGTCATTTTACACACCAGTTCATTTTCTCGCTTTATTTCATTCTGTCCCACAATACTGTTTGCATATATATATATATTATATATATATATATATATATATATATATATATATATACATATATATATATATATATATATATAAATATATATATAATCATAAATTTATCAACTACTGAATCGAGCATACACTTAATCAGTGATATTTTTATGTGTGTGTGTGTGTGTGGTGTGTGGTGTGTGTGTCTGTGTGTGTCTGTGTATGTGTAATATAAATTAATAGTTACAAATTTTTCAAATTTTGAAACCAGTATACACTTAATTTGTGACAATATTTTAAAGTGTATATATATATGTATATATTTTTAATAATTATAAATTTGTCAAATTTTGAAACCAGTAGGCACTTAAATTTGAGTGATAATATTTTTGGGAAGGAATTACCCATATTGTTGTGTTAAGATGAATGAAAAAACACTTAACATAAAAAAAATAAATAAGATAAATAAAAATTAAAATAAAGGAAGCCTCTAAACCTGAATAATTAAAACATTTCAAAACATCAGTAAAAACCTGTTCTCTTATTTGTACATGAAATCTACACTACTGCGTTAAGATGAATGAAAAAGAATAAAAACAAAAATATAAAAAACATAGGAAAGAGAGCACGCAAGCAATAATAACACGCACATCAATTTACAACAGTTAAGAGACTATTACAGCAAAGAATAAGTGGCAATGTTTGCTACACACGAAAGCGTAGTCACTCACGCATTCAGAAACGTGAACGAATGACGATACTTGGGTGCTTAAATATAGGCATCAAAATTACACACTTAAAAAAAAAGAAATTAAAAATAAATATATAGATATATATATAATATATATATATAGATATATATATATATATATACTATATATAGATATATATATATATATATATATAGATAATATATATATGATATATATATATATATATATATATATATATATAATATATATATATATATATATATATATATATATATACATTAATATATATATATATATGTATATATATATATATATATATATATATATATATATATATATATATATACTATATATATATATATAACTCGAGGCATTTACTTTTTTTCAAAAAATATGACTGGGACATCATTATCATCATCATCTGTGACCTCCGTGATGTTATGACTGTCTAGTCAAACCGACAAATTATTCAGGGCTGCGAGACAGGACGTCAAGGTCGTACAAATTACGAAAAAAAACATACCAGAAGTCGAGTCCTGAAATAGAAAGAAGGATCCTGTGAGACTTCACGGTTCTTTTCATGACTGGGGAGTGGTGTAATGTCCCTTTACAGCTATATACGTCTTTGTGTCAATAATAATAAAATAATAATAATAAATAATAATAATGGATGATAATAAAAATAAAAATACTAAAGACTTAAACTAATAATAGGAATTCACACACAGGTCTGGCAATAATAATAATAATAAAATAATAAGAACTAATAATAATAATAATTAATAATAATAATAATAATAATTAGGATTAATACTTAATATGAAGAAACTCATCAAAAAATATGCATTTTCTAGAAAAAATCATTCTTGTCTTTACGTGAGTAATAATAATAATAATAATAATAATAATAAATAATAATAATAATAATAATAATAATAATAATATAGACTTAAACGAAATAAAAAGGAATACCTCACCCACAGCTTTAACAATAATAATAATAATAACAATAACAATAATAATAATAATCATAATAATAATAATAATAATAATAATAATAATAATAATAATAATAATAATAATAATAATAATAATAATGCAAATAACAATAATAATAAAGGACTTACTACATATATCTTTTGGGTCAATAATAATAATAATAATAATGAATAAATTTAAAATTTTAATAATTAATAATAATAATAATAATTAATAATAATAATAATAATAATGGCAAATAAAAATAATAATAAAGAATTACTCATATATCTGTGGATCAATAATACTAAATATTAATAATAATAATAATAATAAGTAATAAGTGGTACGAGCACCAACCTGAGGGAGTGATAGAAAACGATCAGGCAAAGATCCTCTGGGACTATGGTATCAGAACGGATAGGGTGATACGTGCAAACAGACCAGACGTGACGTTGATTGACAAAGTCAAGAAGAAAGTATCACTCATTGATGTCGCAATACCATGGGACACCAGAGTTGAAAGAGAAAGAGAGGGAAAAAATGGATAAGTATCAAGATCTGAAAATAGAAATAAGAAGGATATGGGATATGCCAGTGGAAATCGTACCCATAATCATAGGAGCACTAGGCACGATCCCAAGATCCCTGAAAAGGAATCTAGAAAAACTAGAGGCTGAAGTAGCTCCAGGACTCATGTGTGATCCTAGAAACGGCACACATAGTAAGAAAAGTGATGGACTCCTAAGGAGGGAGGATGCAACCCGGAACCCCACACTATAAATACCACCCAGTCGAATTGGAGGACTGTGATAGAGCAAAAAAAAAAAAAAAAAAAAAAAAAAATTATAATTATAATAATAATGCTCATCGCAAAAAGATTCCTAAAAATCTCAGACTTCCTTCCGTACTACTTCTCAACTATTATCACGGTCAACAAAAGCGTCACAGTACAACCTCTTACTTCTTTTATATTCGCTTGATTGTGAAAATACCTAATTAGCTGGGTCCACTGCCAACACCCCCCCCCCCCCCCATTTCCCCCCCCCCCCCCCCCCCCCCCCCCCCCCCCCCCCCCCCCCCCCCCCCCCCCCCCCCCCCCCCCCCCCCCCCACGCCATACAAGCCTTTTAGTTCGTATAATGGAGATAACCTCCCTCGTTATTTCCAAGTAGAATCTGCCTTAAAGTAATCATGTTCTCCTGTTTAATTATTCTCATTTTATTCATTCCAGTTTTGAAAGATGTTCAAAGATACCAGAAACATTTGTAACAATGGTTTAATTCACATTGAGGGAATAAACCTTAGCTAATCATGTTTAAGTTAGGAAAATAATTATTGTTTTCTTGCGTTATTACGCTCATTTTATTCAATCCCATTTTGAGAAATGTTAAAAGATATTTTTAAAAATGATATCATGGTACAATCCACCCTGCTGGAATAAACCTGAGCTTATCATGGTAAAGTTAGGAAACTAATTATTATTTTCCTGTGTTATTACATTAATTTTATTCAATCCAATTTTGAAATATGTTAAAAGATTTTTAAAATATTATATCATGGTACAATTCACCCTGCTGGAATAAACCTTAGTTTATCATGGTTAATTGGGAAACTAGTAATTGATTTTCTGAATATTTATGCTTATTTTATTCAATTAAATTTTGAAAGATGTTAAAAGATATCAAAAACATTTGTATTATGATTTAATTGACAGTGAGGGAATAAACCTTAGCTTATCATGGTTAAGTTAAGAAAATAATTATTGTTTTTCTGTGTTATTACGCTCCTTTTATTCAATCTAATTTTGAGAAATGTTAAAAGATTAAAAAAAATTATATCATGGTACAATTCACCCTGCTGGAATAAACCTTAGCTTATCATGGTTAAGTTAGGAAACTAATTATTATTTTCTAATGTTATTACGTTCATTTTATTCAATCTAATTTTGAGAAATGTTAAAAGATTAAAAAAAATTATATCATGGTACAATTCACCCTGCTGGAATCAACCTTAGCTTATCATGGTCAAGTTAGGAAACTAATTATTATTTTCCTGTGTTATTACATTCATTTTATTCAATCCAATTTTGAAAGATGTTACAAGATTTTTTAAAAATTATATCATGGTACAATTCGCCCTGCTGGAATAAACCTTAGCTTATCACGGTTAAGTTAGGAAACTACTTATTATTTTCCTGTGTTATTACCTTCATTTTATTCAATCCAATTTTGAAAAATGTTAAAAGATATTAAAAACAATTATATCATGGTACAATTCATCCTGCTGGAAAATTATATCAAGGTACAATTCACCCTGCTGGAAAATTATATCAAGGTACAATTCACCCTGCTGGAATCAACCTTAGCTTATCATGGTTAAGTTGGGAAACTAATTATTATTTTCCTGTGTTATTACGTTCATTTTATTCAATCTAATTTTGAAAGATGTAAAAGGATATTGAAAAAAATGAAGGAATAAACCTTACCTTATCATGATTAAGTTAGGAAACTAATTATTGTTTCGTTTTCATTGTTTAGTCCAATTTTAAGAGATGATAAAAGCTTTTCTATCAGGATATAATTCTCAGTGATGAAATTAACTTCAGTGGTTTGTGTCCATGGAATTGTCACTGTTAAATTAGGAAATAATTAATCCTTTCATAATCGAAGACAATTTTTATATCACTAGATAATAAAGAAATCCAGATTTTATATAAATCTCAGATTTTATTCCTCAAGAAAATTCTTTTAGCACTAGAAAATGACACTAGTAGAGGAGAGAGAGAGAGAGAGAGAGAGAGAGAGAGAGAGAGAGAGAGAGAGAGAATTATCAAAATAAGGATGGTTGTATTATATACATCTTATTCCCGTCTTTTGATTTACCTATAATTATTCACAAATATTAATGTTATCCTCTCTCTCTCTCTCTCTCTCTCTCTCTCTCTCTCTCTCTCACACACACACACACACACACACACACAAACACATAGATAATGAGAGAATTCCTAAGTTAAAGATTTTGATTCGGTTATTCTCTGGAAGATTACAAGACTTAAGAAAAAAAAGACCCCCCCAAAAAATATTTAACTCAAAAGTTAGATTCATTTGCAAGAATGCGCCCAACTCATTAGTTTTGTGCCAAGCTCTAAAACACACGCATACACGCACACACATACACACACGCGCGCGCGCGCACACACACACACACATATATACATATATATGACTAATTATCACATCACCGTGATTCGAGTTCGAGGGTGATTTGTAAGGTCAGAATCGGTATAAACTTATAGCGTCCCTGTTAGCCGAATCGGTAACGCCAATGTCGTCCGGATTTCGTGCCGTCCGCTGGACGGTGGTTCGATCCCATGAGGGGACGAAATTATTATCAACTATATATCAATTCCGAGATAGAGAGAATTAGATATTAAAGGACATTTGTAGCTCGAATTATATATATATATATATATATATATATATATATATATATATATATACCAACTACTTGAATTTAGGACTACCTGGAACATTTGAAATAATAATAATAATAATAATAATAATAATATTCCTTTAAATTCAATGGTCACAAGTCTTACAAAAATCATTTACTTACATGAATACTTCCCTTATAAAGCATTACATACAATATTCCACTTCTCAACAAAAAGTATTTAAATAACCCCACGTCTTGTGGGGTTATTTAAATTACACATTTTTTTTTCTAGATCCCATTCATAAAAAAAAATGATAAAATATTACTGAATATTATCCCTATGTTCCGTCAAAAAGAGACATTCGACATTCGACTCTTAATGTCGAGCATTACCGAACGAAAAAAAAAAAAATATAAAATAAAAAAATAAAAATGTCTACAATTACACCGCTCGCTCTATTATGCCGTCCCCGCAACACCGAATAGAGTTTTAATGAAAATGAATAATTTAGCGAATTTAGTGGCCGACTATTTTTGAATACGGATCGCGGCAGGATTCTGTCGGCTAAAAGTAGTACATCATAGGTACGTACGTACCTTTATTATTTTTTTAATGTCGATGCGTCCTATAAGCTGAACGTCATAGAAAAAAAACATACGAGAGGATTTTATCTTGCAATGCGACGTATTTGGGGCTGTCCTTTGTCGCGGGCGTGGAATTTAGTATGATAATACTACAGATGAATATTCCTGATTTGACGGACATAAATATGTACGCAATTCTACTTATTATTATATATAATTCAATAAAGGGAAGAATACTTGGAAATCTTTCTCTTCAGATGGACTGAGAGCCACAATATATATATATATATATATATTATATATATATATATATATATATATATATATATATATATATATATATATATTATATAATATATATAGTATAAAATGTGTGTTTGTGTACCAGTAAGTTATCATTACTCTGGGTATACAATCCATATAAAGACAAAGATTTCCAATGAATTTTCCTGTATCATTAATAATAACAATCAGTAGAATTGAGTAAATATTTAGTACATATTTAACATATTTCCGTCAAATCGGAAATATTTAACTGGTGGTGCGAATAGACCTAATGAATATATAAAAAATAAAATAAATCTTCCAAGGAGTAGCGCCATTATACTACTTCCTTCTACAGTGTCCATAAAGTCCCAGTACCATTAAAAGTATTTATTCCTTGTAATAGTATAATGGGACTTTATGGGCACCCTGTATTTAATAGCAACAGAATTACTGGAACTACTGGCAACGAGCTCCCGAAATCTCAGAAGATCTCTGAAAAATAGTTTATTTCTCCGACTGCAAACTTTGGTATAACTTGCCGAAATTTTAGCTGCCACCCCACCCTCCGGCGGGCCAAGGAGCGCTGTTTGGGACCACCCCCTCCCCCTACCCCTCTCCCCCGTCTCTATTTCCCACAAGGAGGCGCTTCCACGATCTTGCAAGAAGATTTCTGCTTAAAATAATTTCTGTGGCTTCCACAGTGTCCTGGAATTCTAGTTCGTGGGATTTATATAATTGATGGAAATTGCTACATAATTTTTATTTAAGAATTTACTGTAATATTATAATAAAAAAAACTGCTAATTTTACAGTCTAGACTAGGCACTAATTTCATAAATAAAATCATTATCTGCTTCTAGACTACCCCTGAAACGACTTCTCATAATAATAATAATAATAATAATAATAATAATAATAATAATAATAATAATAATAATAATAATAATAATAATAATATTGTGTCTCTCATTTAGTTAGTGATCAAGTCCACAGAACGAAAAACATTCTTATACAATAACAATAATAATAATAATAATATACTAATATAATATAATAATAATAATAATAATAATAATAATAATAATAATAATAATAATGATAAATAATAATAATAATAATAATAATAATCCTCAGACGTACAAATAACAGGTTTAAGAAGTTTATAAAAATAAGACCTCCGAAAAGATTCTCTGGGAGATGTTACTTTCCCCTCAACCCCCACCCCCCCTCCCCAAAAAAGAATTTCGAAAGAAAGTCGAAGACGGCAGCAAGGACGAGTCTGTGAAATATTGAATTCAACTTGTAGGATTTGTCTATCCCCGGGGACCCCCTGGGGGCGGGGCGGGGGAACAGCCAGACAAAGGAATGTCTCCCCAAAAGGAGAAGAAGAAAAATAAAAAAAATACTTTAGAAATTCGTTGTTTTTACAGGATGTATTCTATCAGCTTTGTTAAATAAATATTACTAAATTAGTTTTTCATGAAGAAGAAAAAGGAGAAGAAGAAGAAAAATACAAAAATATTTTTAAAATTCGTCGTTTTTACAGGATATATTCTATCAGCTTTGTTAAATAAATATTACTAAATTAGTTTTTCATGAAGAAGAAGAAGAAGAAGAAAAATACAAAAATACTTTAAAATTCGTCGTTTTTACAGGATATATTCTATCAGCTTTGTAAAATAAATATTACAAAATTACTTTTTTATGAAGGAAGAAGAAGAAGAAGAAGAAGAAGAAGAAGAAGAAGAAGAAGAAGAAGAAGAAGAAGAAGAAGAAAAATAAATACTTCTTAAATTCGTCGTTTTTACGGCAGGCAACATCGACCTATTCTATCAGCTTTGTAAAATACATATTACAAATTAATTTTTTCATATATTGAAAACATCATTCGAGGTTCTAAACCAACAATTTACGATTAATAAATCTTTTTCTTTCGTTCTAACAACTGACTTGGAGAGGACTATTGACATACTGCATGCCTCGTGATACCAAGTCCATTATGATATACTCTTTGCAAAATTCTGTCTCTCCTTGAATGAGACGGGACGAAAGTTGTCTTTTTGTCTCTCTGAATGAGACGTGAAACAAGTCGTCCTTCTCCCTCTCTCTCTCCCCCCTCTCTCTCTCTCTCTCTCTCTCTCTCTCTCTCTCTCTCTCTCCTTGAATGAGGCGTGACCCAAGTCGTCCTTCTCTCTCTCTCTCTCTGTCTCATCTTGAATGAGACGTGACCCAAGTCGTCCTTCTCTCTGTCTCTCTCTCTGTCTGTCTGTCTGTCTCTCTCTCTCTCCTTTGAATGAGACGTGACCCAAGTCGTCCTTCTCTCTCTCTCTCTCTCTCTCTCTCTCTCTCTCTCTCTCTCCAACCCAGCACCCCAGCCCCGCCCCGGCAAAGAGAATACCTGATCATCAGGGCAGACGTCAAAATGGATAGGCAATTACTGTTCCCAAATGAGAAAGGTTCCCGATGACAGATGGGGAAGGAAAGAGAGAGAGAGAGAGAGAGAGAGCAGTCTTCTTTTGGTACGAAGACGCGGTACGGACGTCAAAAAAAGGGGGAGGGGGGGAGCTTCAAGTTCGTGCACTTGGTACGTGCAGTCGCAGTCAGTAAGGAGCTTTAGAATGTTCAAGTGGTTTCCTAGTATTCTGTTCTAAAATTGCAGTATGTGTGTGTGTGTGTGTGTGTGTGTGTGTGTGTGTGTGTTGAAGGGGGGGGGGGGGGGTTGATGTAGAACCTCTGCATTAAAGGGGGGGAATGAAGAACATCTGCATTAAAGGCAGAGAATACATAATAGGGCCCGTTGCCAAGGTAAAGTTCATTAAAGAGCTCTGAGACACCTTAGCACCTTCCTGTCCTGTCAAGCATAGCCCAATTTATCACGTAAAACACACCTCCGTGTGTCCCTGTCTCCGCGTGTCTCTGTCTCCGCTGTCGCCTGTCGCTTGCTGGTTTATCACTCTAAACGACAATATAGGACAGGGAAGAAATTCCGACAGAAAACGGTGGAGAAGCTGTCGTCTACTTGTCTTTTAAAAATAGAAAATAAAAAGGAGACTTGCAGCGATATAGACCAATGCTGTGTATAGGCACTGCTCAAGGTTCTTCGCGGCCCCTAGCTGCAACCGCCTTTCATTCCTTTTTACTGTATCTCCGTTCGTATTCGCTTTCTTCCATCTTGAATGTCCTCAATCCTCTCCTGACAACAGATTCACAGTGCAACTGCAAGAAGGTTTTCCTCCTGTTATACCTTTCAGTCCGTTTTACTGTGAATTTCCGTTTCAGCGCTGAATGGTCTGATAGGTCACAGAGCTTGCTCTTTGGCCTAATTTCTATACTCTATCTTATCTACTTTGATTTATTGAGTAAAGAACGTCTCTACCTCCTATGGAAAGTAAGATGAATCAGAGAAGACGACATAATTGCAAAATTTTATTGAAATGCAGGTTTTCGAAAAGGGATTAATCTAGGAATGGTGAGTATCATCGAGATAAATCCCCTTTTGGATAAAGTGGGATTAACCAAGATATTATTATGAGGTACAGAAATTGGCATAATTAAAAAAATTCACTGAAATCTAGTTTTCCAAAACGAGATTAATCTAGGGAAGGTATCATTAAGACAAATCGCCTTTTGGATTAAATAGGATTAACCAAAGTACGATTATGAAGTAAAGAAATTAGCATGAAATGCAGTATTCCAAAACGGGATTAATCAGGAAAGTTGAGTATCATCAAAATAAATCCACTTTTGGATTAAGTAGGATTAACCAAGGTACGATTATGAAGTACAGAAATTGGCATAAAAGCAAAAAATTGATTTCAGAGGTAGTCTGGTCACGTTGGTGAAAAACTGCATTGACTAAGGAAAGTCTTCTGTGGATCAAGGCTGGGGAATCCTTCAAAAACCCTACCACAGTTTAACCCATACACCTGGACTTGAGGATATTAGCATTCCTAAAGGGCAAAGGATCGAGAAAAGGAGATTCAAATCGATCAGAATATGCGCAAAGGGGGTCGTCTATTCTTGTGGATATGGAAGTTTTATGCACAGGGGTTCGCCCTTCATTTGGCAGTCAAAGGGATGATGACAGCGGCTGGTATAAATATTCACCGAAAATATATAATATTTAAGGAAAAAGAGTCGACTGGTTAATACGCCTGTTGTATAATGAATATTAGTTAAGATTTATATTTATGGGCAGCTATGATTATTATTATTATTATTATTATTATTATTATTATTACTATTATTATTATTATTATTATTATTATTATTATTATTATTATTATTATTATCCAGAAGTATAAACCCTATTCGTATGGAACAACCCCACATACAAGGGTCAATATTATTATTATTATTATTATTATTATTATTATTATTATTATTATTATTATTATTATTATTATTATTATTATTATTATTATTATTATTGACCCTGTCCTCAAAGTAAAGAACTCCAAGAATATTATTATTATTATTATTATTATTATTATTATTATTATTATTATTATTATAATCCAGAAAATGAACAATCCCGCAGGGGCCACTGACTCGAAAGTCAAGCTTCCAAAGAATATTTTGTTTATTTCAAAGAAAAATAACAGAGAGTAATAAGAAATACAGAAAGAATAGATCAGTTAACCAACTAAAATATAAATAAATGACTAATTACGAGGAGACTTGCTTTAAGATAATAAATAGGTTTCACTCTTATTACAGATACCCTCCTCCCACCCACAAGGTATTCGACCCAGAGACAAAAGATTGAGTTCATTCCCATGTCATTTGTCTTCAGTAACGAATGAAACGTCCGCCAGATTTAACATAAGCACTTTTATCCATCAGCTCGTGATAAATATAAACATCATGTCCTAGACATTAGGATTGGCCAATGCTCTGTACCCATGAAAAAACCTGTAGGACGCTTTATGCAAATTTCTACCCACTCATTTCGTAGGGGCTGAGGTTTTCCCCTTTAAGAGTATAAGGACCTTTAGAGTATTTTTTTTCTTTTTTTTTTTTTTTGCTTTTTTTTTTTTGCTTATAATCTGGTGAATTAGGTTAAGCAGTTTTTGCCTTATCTGAGAGAGGGAACGTATTGATCTGATTTTGGGTATTCATCTCTGCCTATGTCATTGTGAACCGAAATCTATACCGTTACTAGTTTATACATTTGGGGAGTTCTGTCCTACTTGTCTCCTGCTTAATCGAGAATATTTGAACTAAATAATTCTGAAGAATCTTAGTATTGTGAAGATTTTCTCTCTCCTGTTTGTGTGATAAACGACCAACCAGAGATACCCACACAAACACATACACACACCTAAACAACGAAACAGGCACGCATAAACAGACACACCCAAGCACAAACACACACAAACACAGACACAATGAAGGCTCCGTCCCTCTATTTTTCCCTTTGTAAGTGACAAACATACAACCACAGACACCTACACAAACCCATATACACACAGATACAAATCAACACACTCACATACAGGAGACGTTCTATCTTTCATACAACACCCCCCCCCCCCCACCATTGTTTGTGTAACACACCCAATAGCAATAACCACACAAATACATACAAACATACATATACACAAAACCACACATACGGGGTTGGGGGGTGTGGAGGAAGCAGCAACAATTGGGTGAAGACCCATATTCCACGTCTGTAGGAGAGAGGGAGAGAGAGAGAGAGAGAGAGAGAGAGAGAGAGAGAGAGAGAGGCAATCACTCCTCTTCAGGAAACTCAGTGAGGCGTGACAGCCGAAGAGAGAGAGAGAGAGAGAGAGAGAGAGAGAGAGAGAGAGAGACCAACAATTTTCTGCCACAATGTCCTGCTGACACTTGTTGATCGTCCGGGACAGCAGAAGCAATTCCTCTCTCTCTCTCTTTCTCTCTCTCTCTCTCTCTCTCTCTCTATCTCTCTCTCTCTCTCTCTCTCTCTCTTCTATTCTTCTTCTTAAGATTGACATCCGAACTTCCGTCAGCGAAAACAATTCCTTCTATGTTATTTTCCTTTCCTTTTCTTCTTATTCCCTTTTCTTCTCCTACTTTCTCATTCGTCTTCCCTCTCTTCTTCTCCCTCTTATTCCTTTCCTTCTTCTTTCCCTACTTCTTCCCTCATCACCATCATCATCATCATTATGAAATTGGCCTCCGATTGTCGGGGATAATAATTCTACCTCTTCGTGTTTCCCTTCTTCTTCTTCTTCTTCTTCTTCTTCTTCTTCTTCTCCGTCTTCTTTTCCTCCTTCTTCTTCTTCTCCTTCTCCGTCTTCTTTTCCTCCTCCTTCTTTTTCTTCTTCTTTTCATTCTCCTTCTCCTTCCTCTCCATCTCCATCTCCTTCTCCTTCTTGGTTGGCATCCACACCAAGAAAAAAAGAAAAAATCTCGCACGGACAGGAGAATGGATCAACAGATTACTTTATTTTTTAACCCATTTTCCCGTTGACGAATTGAATGTCGTTTGTTATAGGGATTTAGCAAAGCTCTCTCTCTCTCTCTCTCTCTCTCTCTCTCTCTCTCTCTCTCTGACACCATCCATTGTAGTAATGATTCCATTTGCAGATCAGTGGCTACCTTGTGGGGCAAACATTAAGAACTGCATTTGCTCATAATCATTTATTGTATATAATAATGTGACAGATAGATGTTGCTCTCTCTCTCTCTCTCTCTCTCTCTCTCTCTCTCTCTCTCTCTCTCAGCGATCAAGTGGCTGACGGGACACCTCGGATGGACTAATAGTAAGACTTTGAGACATCCTAATCCTTGTAACTCCTTGATGTCTCCTCAGATGGACTAACGAGTCCTTGAGACATCCTAATCCTTGTGAATCCTTGAAGTCTCCTTGGATGGACTAATAATAAGCCTTTGAGACATCCTTATCCTTGTGACTCCTTGATGTCTCCTCGGATAGACTAACAAGTCTTTGAGAAATCCTAATCCTTGTAACTCCTTCGGGTAGGACTC
>NC_087209.1:9061366-9066366 GCF_015104395.2 Macrobrachium nipponense | reverse complement strand
CAAATCACCCTCGATCTGGATGCTTTCGTAATTAGAATCGATATGAAACCCCATCTACCATGTTGGCCAATTCGAGCGTTTGACAGAACGTAGCTTTGTTATGAATAATTATCACATCGAAACCGTGATCCATTTATATATCAATTCAAGCTACAAATGTCCTTTAATATCTAAATTCACTTTACCTCCCAAATGATATATTTTCATATATGTACCGAAGGGGAATTTTTAAGTTGATAACAATTTCGTCCCCCCATGGGATCGAACCACGTCCAGGTGGACGGGAGACGAAATCCGGACAGTTAGTGACGCTATCCAATCAGCCAACAGAGACGCTATAAGTTCATATCGATTCTGACCTTACAAATCACCCTCGATCTGGATGCTTTCGTAATTAGAATCGATATGAAACCCCGTCTACCATGTTGGCCAATTCGAGCGCTTGACAGAACGTAGCCTTTTGTTATGAATAATTGTCACATCGAACCGTGATCCATTTATATATCAATTCAAGCTACAAATGTCCTTTAATATCTAAATTCACTCTACCTCCCAAATGATATATTTTCATATATGTACCGAAGGGGAAGTTTGAATTTTTAATTTCGTGATAACAATTTCGTCCCCCCCATGGGATCGAACCACGTCCAGGTGGACGGGGACGAAATCAGGACAGTCAATGAAACGCTATCAATCAGCCAAACAGAGACGCTATCAAGTTCATATCGATTCTGACCTTACAAATCACCCTCGATCTGGATGCTTTCGTAATTAGAATCGATATGAAACCCCGTCTACCATGTTGGCCAATTCGAGCGTTTGAACGAACGTAGCCTTTTGTTATGAATAATTATCACATCGAACCGTGATCCATTTATATATCAATTCAAGCTACAAATGTCCTTTAATATCTAAATTCACTTTACCTTCCAAATGATATATTTTCATATATGTACCGAAGGGGAATTTTTAAGTTGATAACAATTTCGTCCCCCCATGGGATCGAACCACCGTCCAGGTGGACGGGGACGAAATCAGAACAGTCAGTGACGCTATCCAATCAGCCAACAGAGACGCTATAAGTTCATATCGATTCTGACCTTACAAATCACCCTCGATCTGGATGCTTTCGTAATTAGAATCGATATGAAACCAAGTCTACCATGTTGGCCAATCGAGCGTTTGACAGAACGTAGCCTTTTTGTTATGAATAATTATAACATCGAACCGTGATCCATTTTATATATCAATTCAAGCTACAAATGTCCTTTAATATCTAAATTCACTTTACCTCCCAAATGATATATTTTCATATATGTACCGAAGGGGAATTTTTAAGTTGATAACAATTTCGTCCCCCCATGGATCACGGTTCGATGTGATAATTATTCATAACAAAAAGCGTACGTTCTGTCAAACGCTCGAATTGGCCAACTGGTAGACGGGGTTTCATATCGATTCTATTACGAAAGCATCCAGATCGAGGGTGATTTGTAAGGTCAGAATCGATATGAACTTATAGCGTCTCTGTTGGCTGATTGGATAGCGTCACTGACTGTCCCTGATTTCGTCCCGTCCACCTGGACGGTGGTTCGATCCCATGAGGGGGACGAAATTGTTATCAACTTAAAAAATCCCCTTCGGTACATATATGAAAATATATCATTTGGGAGAGAGGTAAAGTGAATGCTTTAGATATTAAAGGGACATTTGTAGCTTGAATTGATATATAAAAGAAGGATCACGGCAGTTCGATGTGATAAATTATTCATAAACAAAAGGCTACATTCTGTCAAACGCTCGAATTGGCCAACATGGTAGACGGGGTTTCATTTCAATCGATTCTAATTACGAAAGCATCCAGATCGAGGGTGATTTGTAAGGTCAGAATCGATATGAACTTATAGCGTCTCTGTTGGCTGATTGGATAGCGTCATGACTGTTCCCGAGGGTTCGTCCCGTCCCACCTGGACGGTGGTTCGATCCCATGGGGGGACGAAATTGTTATCAACTTAAAAATCCCCTTCGGTACATATATGAAAATATATCATTTTGGGAGGTAAGTGAATTTAAAAGAAAATATTAAAGGACATTTGTAGCTTGAAATTGATATATAAATGGATCACGGTTCGATGTGATAATTATTCATAACAAAAGGCTAACGTTTGTCCAAACGCTCGAATTGGCCAACATGGTAGACGGGTTTCATATCGATTCTAATTACGAAAGCATCCAGATCGGGAGGGGATTTGTAGGTCAGATGATATGAACTTATAGCGTCTCTGTTGGCTATTGGATGCGTCACTGACTGTTCTGATTTCGTCCCCGTCCACCTGGACGGTGGTTCGATCCCATGGGGGACGAAATTGTTATCACTTAACAAAAATTCCCCTTCGTACAATATATGAAAAATATATCATTTGGGAGGTAAAGTGAATTTAGATATTAAAGGACAATTGTACTTGAATTGATATAAAATGGATCACGGTACACGTGATAATTATTCATAACAAAAGGTACGTTCTGTCAAACGCTCGATTGGGGGGGGGGGGGGGGGGAAAAAACATGGTAGACGGGGTTTAATATCGATTCTAATTTACGAAAGCATCCATCGAGGGTTTTTGTAAGGTCAGAATCGATCTGAACTTATAGCGCTCTGTTGGCTGATTGGATGCGTCACTGACTGTCCTGATTTGTCCCCGTCTGGACGGTGGTTCGATCCCATTGGGGGGACGAAATTGTTTCAACTAAAATTCCCCTTCGACATATATGAAAATATATTTCATTTGGAGGTAAAGTGAATTTAGATATTAAAGGACATTTGTAGCTTGAATTGATATATATATATATAATAACATTCATTGAATAGAATGGCTTTCTCACGGTTTACAGCTTTTTTGAAATTGCTTCATATTTGTTAATAATTTATTTCTTTACTTCATTGTTTCGGTTACTAATGGACACATTAATGGGGTTCTTCCTTTACCTACAAGTATTTTTTTACACGCGACAGCGTTTCGTCAACCTATACGTATTGGACGTTTTCAAGCGTACTGATCAAATATGAGCCTCATGCCTTTTTGTGACGTCATGAGGACGGAAAGGTAGTACAATTGCCAGATACCTAGTTTTTAAGTATTTACAAAAGACTATAGTGAAACATAAAATAAGACAAATAAATAAATATGTTAACACAGAAATTAAATAAAAAAGTTGAAAGTAAGTTATTATATGGCACATTATACATAAATATACCATCAGATACCATACAAACAAACACCACGAAGATGAAAGGAAGCCATCCTTGGTATACTGCGAAGAGGAACCACCCCCCTAGCGCCATATAAACAAAAATAACAGCAAGGATTTAATGCAAACCAAACCCTTACGGCCTCTTTGGTAATGAAAAATAGTACGGCCCATCGACGGAGAAAAGAGGTTAAATCTGATATAGTATACAAGTTTGTCTGTGCTGACGAGCAATGTCATCCCCCCAAAAATGCTATATCGGACACAACCACCACACTCAAACGTCGCATGCAGGCCACCAGAAACCAAGGAGCCATTTCACAGCACTCCTTTGTGGATACCCACATAAAAAACCATCATTATTCAAGAACTTCTCACAAACACCAAAAATAATACACAAGGAAGGCAACTACAATCGTTTTATTGATATCAGAAGCATCAGCATCGCATGCAACGTCCCACCTTAACCAAATCCAAACGTGAGGTCAGACACCGATCCTTGCCCTCGTGTAGGAGGCAGTCCTTCAACCGCGTGGGGCAAAACCCCCCCCACCGCGGACAGGAGCGCACCACTGACTTTCAGTGAATTAGACATATATGTAAATTAATATATATTTATGTATAATGTGCATATAATACTTACTTTCAACTTTTTATTTTTTTTAATTTCTGTTGTTAACATATTTATTTATTATTTCTTTCTTTTTTTATGTTTCACTAGAGTCTTTTGTAAATACTTAAAACTAGGTATCTGGCAATTGTACTACCTTTCCGTCCTCATGACGTCACAAAAGCATGTAGCTCATATTTGTATCAGTACGCTTGAAAAACGTCAAATACGTATAGGTTGACGAAACAGCTGTCGCGTGTAAAATACTGGAGTAAATGGAAGAACCCCATTATGTGTCCATTAGTAACCTGAACAATTAAGTAAAGAAAATAATTAGAAAAATATGAAGCAATTTCAAAAAAGCTGGGTTAACAGTGAGAAGCCATTCTATTCAATGAATGTTGTACCGTAGAAAAATTGTGCCCTAGAAGTATATATAATATATATATATATATATATATATATATATATATATATATATATTATATATATATATATATATATATATATAATACTGTACCTACGTCAGTGGAAACTCAATTCAAGAAGCCACTTTCCCCCAATTTCCAATTAGCGTCACTTTGTGCTATCGCGGTGGGATTTTACCCAGACCAAACCACCATTACAATGAAGCCCTCATTATCCCCAATATAATTCCGATTTTTCGCCCCTCAGCCGAGAGGGCGGGACCATCCAGTATCAATAATAATAATAATAATAACAATGCCATTATTGGAAATGCACAGCGCACTTGCTGGGGAAGGGTAGGAGGGTGGAGGGGAAGACGGGGAAGGCCCAAGGATGTCCCCTTGGGGGAATCACTCACCCGCGTCGCCTCATTCCATTTCGTCCGAATTAAAAATTTCTGTTGGGAATTAATGTACGATTTCGCCGTCATTAGCCGCTACGGATGGCGCACACAGAGAGAGAGAGAGAGAGAGAGAGAGAGAGAGAGGTTAATTTAAAATGATAAAGAGAGAGGCGGGGAGGAAGACTGACAGATAAGCTGAAAAGAGAGAGAGAGAGAGAGAGAGAGAGAGAGAGAGAGAGAGGGGGGTTAGGGAGAGTGACGTAAAGATAAGAAGAAGAAGAAGAAGAAGAAGAGAGAGAGAGAGAGAGAGAGAGAGAAGAGAGAAATTTA
>NC_087209.1:9051366-9053866 GCF_015104395.2 Macrobrachium nipponense | reverse complement strand
GGATATATATATATATATATATATATATATATATATATATATATATATATATATATTATATCAACCCTATAGAGACAGATAGGAAATATATAATTATAATTTTCTCAGACCTTGAAATCTTCATCCCAGCATCGTCTCTCTCTCTCTCTCTCTCTCTCTCTCTCTCTCTCTCTCTCTCTCTCTCTCTCTCTCCTTCATGTCTCGTAAACAAGCGCTTGATAAACTTCCTGATAACAGAGCAATAAACGACAAAACCTAATAATGAAGGTTAAAAGCAGAGACAGAAAAACAAGATATTAAAAAAAAAACAATACCTTAAGAAAAGGAATATCAGTGGAAAAATCCTGATAACACGAAACTCTTCCTCAAGAAAAAGGAAAGAGCATTTGGAAAACTATAACGGGAAAACATGAGATCGAGAGGGAAGGGTGGGGAGGGGAGAGGATGGGTCCAAAAAACAGTGCCGAAATGGGGAGAGAGGGAGGGGGGTTCCTAAAAACAGTGCCGAAATAGGGAGAGGGGGTGTCCTAAAAACAGTGCCGAAATGAAGATCAAACGCCGAGGATAATGCAAGGAGATAAAAATAGCGCAAAGTGGGGAACAACATTAAAACTTTAAGCAAAAGTCTTTACCAGCGAGTTAAGCGAGAGGGAATTCGCGAAATGAAGAGTGAAAGTGAGTGAAAGTGGAGTGAAAGTGAATTCTGAGTTGCAACGCACTAGAA
Source organism: Macrobrachium nipponense (assembly GCF_015104395.2). Classification (NCBI taxonomy): domain Eukaryota; kingdom Metazoa; phylum Arthropoda; class Malacostraca; order Decapoda; family Palaemonidae; genus Macrobrachium; species Macrobrachium nipponense. Next base: position 9,053,142 of record NC_087209.1, on the reverse strand, counting down.
AGTTTAAGACATAAACTCATGATCGAAAAGGAAGAGGGATATATTAAAATAAAAAAACGTTCGAAATATATGAAAGTCGAGTGAAAGTGAGTGAAAGTAGAGTCAAAGTGAAATGGCCAAGATCCTAAAGAGTTGCAATGCACTGGAAAAAATTCTTCAAGACATATAAACTCATGAACGAAAAGGGAAGAGGGATATAAAAATAAAGTTTAAAAAAATTTGAGATATATCGACTGGGTTTTACGTTTAAAACATGTTATAAACATGTCGGCAACTTGTTGCACACACATCACAAGCATGTTGACCACAAGTCACCGGATTATTGGTAGTCTGAACTATTGCTCCATACGATTGTTGACATGTCAAATGAAGCAACTGGGGCCTCTATTTCTACAGTAATTTTTAAAACAATAAAACATCAGTTTAGCCTCCAGATAGTCAGACAATAGGCAACCTTGGGGCCACTATTTCTACAGTAATTTTCAAAACTGAAAACATCAATTTAGCTTACAGATGGTCAGACCATAGTCAACCTTGGAGCCTCTATTTCTACAGTAATTTTTAAAACACTAAAACATCAATTTAGCTTCCAGATGGTCAGACAATAGTTAAGGATAATAATTATTTTCCCTCGCAACGACCCAACACATAAAACTGTCCAGGAAAACGAGTGGCTCAGCGAAAGAAATAATTACTTCTGTATCAATGACCATCTGTCAGTGTCTCGAGGGCAAAAGGTCATCAAGACAAAAATGCATTTCGGGGGTTATTAGCGAGACGGAAGCCTTCTCGATGAAAATAAGTCGGCGTCAGAAACGGTGAGAGGACGAGGATAAATGGTCGAACTGACCATTCTGAGTCAACTTACCTCACTAATGAAACTGAAGTTAGAAAAGGCACAAAAATAATCTTGGTTAAAGGAGAGAGGCGGAGATAAATAGCGAATCGAATTATGGGTACCATTCTCTTATTATTATTATTGATTATTATTATTACTAATTAATTATTATTTATTATTATTATTATTAGTTATTATTATTATTATTAGTTATCTTATTAGTAATTAATTTTTTCTGTTTTCGAAAGGGGTCCCACAATAATAAACAGTGTTGAGAGTCCGTGTATAATCTCTAAAATCTGAAGATGAAGGGAAGGGTTTCGAAAGCTTTTTGTAAAGTTTTTAAAAATTATACACGGACTCGCAACACTGTTTATTATTATTGTGGACCCTTTAGAACATTTATATATACTCTCGCGATAAAGTTTTTCCCAACAAAATTATTATTATTATATTATTTATATTATTATTATTATTCCATTAAAAACGTAATAATAGTATTATTTTATTATTATTATTATTTTATAATAATATATTATTATTATTATTATTATTATTATATTATTATTATTATTATGATTATTATCTATTATATATATTATTTTATTATTTTATTATGCTTGTTTTTGCTGTTGCACATTCCACCACGACAATAATAAACCTAAAAAAGAAAATTTGGTGATACTTTGACAACAGACAACGGCTTGTTATTAATCCCTCTGTTCTAATATTTTTTTGGGGGGCCAAAACCCGTGAGTACATGACCCAACATTTTAATTAATGACGCCTCTCTTTCATCTTCTCGCATTTTTGTATATATATATTCTTTTAAATATTTTTTTCTTTTAATATTATTTTTCCCATGTCGTTATGGAATTTGGGGTCATCAGCTGTAGGAGGGGAGGGGTGGGGGGAAGGGGGGGGAGAGATATTTGATT
>NC_087209.1:9046366-9048866 GCF_015104395.2 Macrobrachium nipponense | reverse complement strand
TCATTTCATTAATACAGCACACCCAAATATAAAATTTAAAATTTACTATAGAGTGCGAAAGTGATAATAAACTACCATTCTTAGATGTTTTAGTCTTACGACAATATGATCATTTTAATACTTCAGTTTACAGGAAGGGAACTTTTACAGGATTAGGTTCAAATTTTTTTTTATAGTCCACTGTTTTTATGGTTTTAAATAAATTCTTTATCCACATTACTTCATCGTGCCTTCTCATTGACATCTAGTTGGGAATTTTTTTCACGAAGAGATCAACTTTTTACGTCAATATTTTACCAACAATTATTTTCCCACTACACTTTTTCACAGGTATGTTTGTAAACTTCTTAATAACGTTTTTATCCCAAAAGTCTCCTTATCTACTGTGCCTAAGCTTCCATTTTATGCAAATGTACCTTTAATCCATGACAAAAATTTCTACGATGCACTAAGAAAACTCATATTTGATTATATACCAGCTATTAGATTTAATATCATCCCAACAAACCCACTCAGTTTAGGTAGTTTGTTTAAATTCAAGGATAAACTTGACCCTTTGATGACCCCATGTGTTGTATACAAGTTTAATTGCCCTAGATGTAATCTGGGGAACTACGTGGGATCCACACAGAGGTTACTGCGGGTCAGAATTGATTGCCATAAGGGCGTTAGCTATAGAACTGGTAACAAACTTGCTAATCCTGAATTTTCTAATATCAGACAACATGCCAATAAATGCAAGCTGAATATACAATACAAAGATTTTGACATATTGGGACGGCACCGAAGGGCAAACTACTGACAATTCTGGAGTCCTTGTTTATTAAACAGCCTGTTCCTCAATTGAACACGCAGTCTTCCTCGACAACTCTTTACCTAACGTGAGCTGTTGCCTTTTGTCATTTCTGGTTTGTTCCTTCTGACTTCTGTCCTCCCTTTCTTTCTTGATGGTTGGTTCTGCTAACTAGTTTTTATTTTTTATTTTTTTATCTTGTCTTTTATAATGTATTATGTCTTTTATTTGTAATTTAGTACTTTTAATATTAATTTTATTGTTTTATGTCTTTACAGCTTGAAAATGAAACCTTTGTGTTTTTGAAACGTTGTAATAAATGTATTTTAAAGGACCACCTGAGATATACTTCCTCCTACAAGTCTTCTATTTTTCGAGTTACTAGTAACCGCCGTACCTCGGAACGCTATATATATATATATATATATATATATATATATATATATATATATAATATATATATATATACTATATATACGTACATACATTCCAAGTATAAAAACCCGTTAAAACACTCTGGTCCTTTTATACTTGAGGCGTATATTGTTTTAACAGAATAATTTATTTACACACATATATATATAGTACATAGTATATATATATATATATATATATATATATATATATATATATATATATATATATATATATATATATGTATATATATATATATCATATATAATATATATATATATATATCTATATATATATCTATGCTTAAAAATCACAGTAGATGCAACGTGACTTCATAAATAAGCGAAATACCACGGGAAATGAAAGTCAGGAATCCAAGCGCTTTCGTCTTTATCCTTGACGATGTCTGAATAAAGACGAAAGCGCTTGGATTCCTGACTTTCATTTCCCGTGGTATTCGCTTATAAATATATATATATATATATAATATATATATATATATATATATATATATATATATATATATATATATAATATATATATATAGCTCTCAAAGTTATACTTGAGACGTATCCTGTTCTAACAGAAGAATTATATATATATATATATATATATTCAGTTCTCAAAGTTAAACTCGACTTCTCCCCTTCCAGGCATCGAGCGAGAGTTCAAACGAGGTCGCCTAGCCAGCCTGCTAGGGGTGGAGGGAGGTCACAGCATTGCCAGCAGTATGGGGGTGGTCAGAGCCCTGTATGACCTCGGGGTCAGATACGTGACCCTCACGCACAAGTGTCACACCCCCTGGTGAGTCATCATGAAGATCCTAACTTTAATGGTTAAGATATTTCATACCAGATACTAAATCTGCATGAGGATAGTAACATAATGATAGATATATTTTGCCTCATTAAGATAATGAGGCAAAATACTAAATTAATGATAAATACATTTTGTCTTATTAAGATACTATCTTCATAATACTAACTTAGCTATAAAGATAATATCTTCATTATACTATCCTAATTATAAGTAAATTTTGTCCCCTTAAAATACTATCTTCATAATACTAACTTAATGATAAATACATTTTGTCTCATTAAGATACTATCTACATCATACAAAATTAATGATAAATATATTTTGAGTCATTAAGATACTATCCTCATATTACTAACTTAATGAAAAATATATTTTGTCTCATTAACATACTATCTTCATGATACTAACTTAATGATAAATAAATATTCTGTCATTAAGATACTTTTTATAATGAAGATGCTATTAAGTAAAGGT